>NC_143022.1:3655000-3720000 GCF_057628025.1 Oncorhynchus mykiss
GGGTTAAGTCCCTGGTTGACGTGGTTCTGCAGAGTTAAGACGGGTTAAGTCCCTGGTTGACGTGGTTCTGCAGAGGAAGAGTTAAGACGGGTTAAGTCCCTGGTCGACGTGGTTCTGCAGAGTTAAGATGGGTTAAGTCCCTGGTCGACGTGGTTCTGCAGAGGAAGAGTTAAGACGGGTTAAGTTCCTGGTCGACGTGGTTCTGCAGAGTTAAGATGGGTTAAGTCCCTGGTCGACGTGGTTCTGCAGAGGAAGAGTTAAGACGGGTTAAGTCCCTGGTCGACGTGGTTCTGCAGAGTTAAGACGGGTTAAGTCCCTGGTCGACGTGGTTCTGCAGAGGAAGAGTTAAGACGGGTTAAGTCCCTGGCCGACGTGGTTCTGCAGAGGAAGAGTTAAGATGGGTTAAGTCCCTGGTCAACGTGGTTCTGTAGAGGAAGAGTTAAGATCAGGTCAAACTCATAGTTTTTGACCGGAGGACGACGTGAGTGGTTGACACGTTGTCACCAATCAAACGGAAGCAGACATTGGTTTCAGTGTGTAAAGATGCTATTCACCATGCTATTCACCCTGCTATTCACCCTGCTATTCACCATGCTATTCACCATGCTATTCACCATGCTATTCACCATGCTATTCACCATGCTATTCACCATGCTATTCACCCTGCTATTCACCATGCTATTCACCCTGCTATCCACCCTGCTATCCACCCTGCTATTCACCCTGCTATTCACCATGCTATTCACCATGCTATTTACCATGCTATTCACCATGCTATTCACCATGCTATTCACCATGCTATTCACCCTGCTATCCACCCTGCTATCCACCCTGCTATTCACCCTGCTATTCACCATGCTATTCACCATGCTATTCACCATGCTATTCACCATGCTATTCACCATGCTCTTCATCATGCTATTCACCCTGCTCTTCACCATGCTATTCACCATGCTATTCACCATGCTATTCACCCTGCTATTCACCATGCTATTCACCATGCTCTTCACCATGCTATTCACCATACTATTCACCATGCTATTCACCCTGCTATTCACCATGCTATTCACCCTGCTATTCACCATGCTATTCACCCTGCTATTCACCATGCTATTCACCATGCTCTTCACCATGCTATTCACCCTGCTATTCACCATGCTATTCACCCTGCTATTCACCATGCTATTCACCATGCTCTTCACCATGCTATTCACCCTGCTATTCACCATGCTATTCACCATGCTATTCACCATGCTATTCACCATGATCATACTGTCCCACAGCTTAGCTTATACTCTGCCTTCAAAACGCATTCACACCCCTTGATCCTATCCACATTTTGTTGTGTTACAGCCTGAATTTAAAATAGATTCAATGAAGATGTTGTGTCACTGATCTACACACAATACCCCATAACGTCAAAGTGGAATTATGTTTTTTGACATTTTGACAAAATAATAAAAAATGCAAAGTTGAAATGTCTTGAGTCATTAAGTACTCAACCTCTTTGTTTATGTCAAGCCTAAATAGGTTCAGGAGTAAAAATGTGCTGAATAAGTCACATAATAATTTGCATGGACTCACTCTGTGTTCAATAATAGTGTTCAACATGATTTTTGAATGACTACCTCATCTCTGTATCCCACACATACATTTATCTGTAAGGTCCCTCATCTCTGTATCCCACACATACAATTATCTGTAAGGTCCCTCATCTCTGTATCCCACACATACAATTATCTGTAAGGTCCCTCATCTCTGTATCCCACACATACAATTATCTGTAAGGTCCCTCATCTCTGTACCCCACACATATAATTATCTGTAAGGTCCCTCATCTCTGTACCCCACACATACAATTATCTGTAAGGTCCCTCATCTCTGTATCCCACACATACAATTATCTGTCAGGTCCCTCATCTCTGTATCCCACACATACAATTATCTGTAAGGTCCCTCATCTCTGTACCCCACACATACAATTATCTGTCAGGTCCCTCATCTCTGTATCCCACACATACAATTATCTGTAAGGTCCCTCATCTCTGTACCCCACACATACAATTATCTGTAAGGTCCCTCATCTCTGTATCCCACACATACAATTATCTGTCAGGTCCCTCATCTCTGTATCCCACACATACAATTATCTGTCAGGTCCCTCATCTCTGTATCCCACACATACAATTATCTGTAAGGTCCCTCATCTCTGTATCCCACACATACAATTATCTGTAATGTCCCTCATCTCTGTACCCCACACATACAATTATCTGTCAGGTCCCTCATCTCTGTATCCCACACATACAATTATCTGTAAGGTCCCTCATCTCTGTATCCCACACATACAATTATCTGTAATGTCCCTCATCTCTGTACCCCACACATACAATTATCTGTAAGGTCCCTCATCTCTCTACCCCACACATACAATTATCTGTAAGGTCCCTCATCTCTGTACCCCACACATACAATTATCTGTAAGGTCCCTCATCTCTGTACCCCACACATACAATTATCTGTAAGGTCCCTCATCTCTGTACCCCACACATACAATTATCTGTAAGGTCCCTCATCTCTGTACCCCACACATACAATTATCTGTAAGGTCCCTCATCTCTGTACCCCACACATACAATTATCTGTAAGGTCCCTCATCTCTGTACCCCACAATTATCTGTAAGGTCCCTCATCTCTGTACCCCACAATTATCTGTAAGGTCCCTCATCTCTGTACCCCACACATACAATTATCTGTAAGGTCCCTCATCTCTGTACCCCACACATACAATTATCTGTAAGGTCCCTCATCTCTGTACCCCACACATACAATTATCTGTAAGGTCCCTCATCTCTGTATCCCACACATATAATTATCTGTAAGGTCCCTCATCTCTGTACCCCACACATACAATTATCTGTAAGGTACCTCATCTCTGTACCCCACACATACAATTATCTGTCAGGTCCCTCATCTCTGTACCCCACACATACAATTATCTGTAAGGTCCCTCATCTCTGTACCCCACACATACAATTATCTGTAAGGTCCCTCATCTCTGTACCCCACACATACAATTATCTGTAAGGTCCCTCATCTCTGTATCCCACACATATAATTATCTGTAAGGTCCCTCATCTCTGTACCCCACACATACAATTATCTGTAAGGTACCTCATCTCTGTACCCCACACATACAATTATCTGTAAGGTCCCTCATCTCTGTACCCCACACATACAATTATCTGTAAGGTCCCTCATCTCTGTACCCCACACATACAATTATCTGTAAGGTCCCTCATCTCTGTATCCCACACATACAATTATCTGTAAGGTCCCTCATCTCTGTACCTCACACATACAATTATCTGTAAGGTCCCTCATCTCTGTACCCCACACATACAATTATCTGTAAGGTCCCTCATCTCTGTTCCCCACACATACAATTATCTGTAAGGTCCCTCATCTCTGTACCCCACACATACAATTATCTGTAAGGTCCCTCATCTCTGTACCCCACACATACAATTATCTGTAAGGTCCCTCATCTCTGTGCCCCACACATACAATTATCTGTAAGGTCCCTCATCTCTGTACCCCACACATACAATTATCTGTAAGGTCCCTCATCTCTGTACCCCACACATACAATTATCTGTAAGGTCCCTCATCTCTGTACCCCAACACATACATTTATCTGTAAGGTCCCTCATCTCTGTACCCCACACATACAATTATCTGTCAGGTCCCTCATCTCTGTACCCCACACATACAATTATCTGTAAGGTCCCTCATCTCTGTACCCTACAATTATCTGTCAGGTCCCTCATCTCTGTACCCCACACATACAATTATCTGTCAGGTCCCTCATCTCTGTACCCCACACATATAATTATCTGTAAGGTCCCTCATCTCTGTACCCCACACATACAATTATCTGTAAGGTCCCTCATCTCTGTACCCCACACATACAATTATCTGTAAGTTCCCTCATCTCTGTACCCCACACATACAATTATCTGTAAGGTCCCTCATCTCTGTACCCCACACCTACAATTATCTGTAAGGTCCCTCATCTCTGTACCCCACACCTACAATTATCTGTAAGGTCCCTCATCTCTGTACCCCACACATACAATTATCTGTCAGGTCCCTCATCTCTGTTCCCCACACATACAATTATCTGTAAGGTCCCTCATCTCTGTACCCCACACCTACAATTATCTGTCAGGTCCCTCATCTCTGTACCCCACACATACAATTATCTGTAAGGTCCCTCATCTCTGTACCCTACAATTATCTGTCAGGTCCCTCATCTCTGTACCCCACACATACAATTATCTGTCAGGTCCCTCATCTCTGTACCCCACACATACAATTATCTGTAAGGTCCCTCATCTCTGTATCCCACACATACAATTATCTGTCAGGTCCCTCATCTCTGTATCCCACACATACAATTATCTGTCAGGTCCCTCATCTCTGTATCCCACACATACAATTATCTGTAAGGTCCCTCATCTCTGTATCCCACACATACAATTATCTGTAATGTCCCTCATCTCTGTACCCCACACATACAATTATCTGTCAGGTCCCTCATCTCTGTATCCCACACATACAATTATCTGTAAGGTCCCTCATCTCTGTATCCCACACATACAATTATCTGTAATGTCCCTCATCTCTGTACCCCACACATACAATTATCTGTAAGGTCCCTCATCTCTCTACCCCACACATACAATTATCTGTAAGGTCCCTCATCTCTGTACCCCACACATACAATTATCTGTAAGGTCCCTCATCTCTGTACCCCACACATACAATTATCTGTAAGGTCCCTCATCTCTGTACCCCACACATACAATTATCTGTAAGGTCCCTCATCTCTGTACCCCACACATACAATTATCTGTAAGGTCCCTCATCTCTGTACCCCACACATACAATTATCTGTAAGGTCCCTCATCTCTGTACCCCACAATTATCTGTAAGGTCCCTCATCTCTGTACCCCACAATTATCTGTAAGGTCCCTCATCTCTGTACCCCACACATACAATTATCTGTAAGGTCCCTCATCTCTGTACCCCACACATACAATTATCTGTAAGGTCCCTCATCTCTGTACCCCACACATACAATTATCTGTAAGGTCCCTCATCTCTGTATCCCACACATATAATTATCTGTAAGGTCCCTCATCTCTGTACCCCACACATACAATTATCTGTAAGGTACCTCATCTCTGTACCCCACACATACAATTATCTGTAAGGTCCCTCATCTCTGTACCCCACACATACAATTATCTGTAAGGTCCCTCATCTCTGTACCCCACACATACAATTATCTGTAAGGTCCCTCATCTCTGTACCCCACACATACAATTATCTGTAAGGTCCCTCATCTCTGTATCCCACACATATAATTATCTGTAAGGTCCCTCATCTCTGTACCCCACACATACAATTATCTGTAAGGTACCTCATCTCTGTACCCCACACATACAATTATCTGTAAGGTCCCTCATCTCTGTACCCCACACATACAATTATCTGTAAGGTCCCTCATCTCTGTACCCCACACATACAATTATCTGTAAGGTCCCTCATCTCTGTATCCCACACATACAATTATCTGTAAGGTCCCTCATCTCTGTACCTCACACATACAATTATCTGTAAGGTCCCTCATCTCTGTACCCCACACATACAATTATCTGTAAGGTCCCTCATCTCTGTTCCCCACACATACAATTATCTGTAAGGTCCCTCATCTCTGTACCCCACACATACAATTATCTGTAAGGTCCCTCATCTCTGTACCCCACACATACAATTATCTGTAAGGTCCCTCATCTCTGTGCCCCACACATACAATTATCTGTAAGGTCCCTCATCTCTGTACCCCACACATACAATTATCTGTAAGGTCCCTCATCTCTGTACCCCACACATACAATTATCTGTAAGGTCCCTCATCTCTGTACCCCAACACATACATTTATCTGTAAGGTCCCTCATCTCTGTACCCCACACATACAATTATCTGTCAGGTCCCTCATCTCTGTACCCCACACATACAATTATCTGTAAGGTCCCTCATCTCTGTACCCTACAATTATCTGTCAGGTCCCTCATCTCTGTACCCCACACATACAATTATCTGTCAGGTCCCTCATCTCTGTACCCCACACATATAATTATCTGTAAGGTCCCTCATCTCTGTACCCCACACATACAATTATCTGTAAGGTCCCTCATCTCTGTACCCCACACATACAATTATCTGTAAGTTCCCTCATCTCTGTACCCCACACCTACAATTATCTGTAAGGTCCCTCATCTCTGTACCCCACACCTACAATTATCTGTAAGGTCCCTCATCTCTGTACCCCACACATACAATTATCTGTCAGGTCCCTCATCTCTGTTCCCCACACATACAATTATCTGTAAGGTCCCTCATCTCTGTTCCCCACACATACAATTATCTGTAAGGTCCCTCATCTCTGTTCCCCACACATACAATTGTCTGTAAGGTCCCTCATCTCTGTACCCCACACATACATTTATCTGTAAGGTCCCTCATCTCTGTACCCCACACATACAATTATCTGTAAGGTCCCTCATCTCTGTACCCCACACATACAATTATCTGTAAGGTCCCTCATCTCTGTATCCCACACATACAATTATCTGTAAGGTCCCTCATCTCTGTACCCCACACATACAATTATCTGTAAGGTCCCTCATCTCTGTGCCCCACACATACAATTATCTGTAAGGTCCCTCATCTCTGTACCCCACACATACAATTATCTGTAAGGTCCCTCATCTCTGTACCCCACACATACAATTATCTGTAAGGTCCCTCATCTCTGTACCCCAACACATACATTTATCTGTAAGGTCCCTCATCTCTGTACCCCACACATACAATTATCTGTCAGGTCCCTCATCTCTGTACCCCACACATACAATTATCTGTAAGGTCCCTCATCTCTGTACCCTACAATTATCTGTCAGGTCCCTCATCTCTGTACCCCACACATACAATTATCTGTCAGGTCCCTCATCTCTGTACCCCACACATATAATTATCTGTAAGGTCCCTCATCTCTGTACCCCACACATACAATTATCTGTAAGGTCCCTCATCTCTGTACCCCACACATACAATTATCTGTAAGGTCCCTCATCTCTGTACCCCACACATACAATTATCTGTAAGGTCCCTCATCTCTGTACCCCACACCTACAATTATCTGTAAGGTCCCTCATCTCTGTACCCCACACCTACAATTATCTGTAAGGTCCCTCATCTCTGTACCCCACACATACAATTATCTGTCAGGTCCCTCATCTCTGTTCCCCACACATACAATTATCTGTAAGGTCCCTCATCTCTGTTCCCCACACATACAATTATCTGTAAGGTCCCTCATCTCTGTTCCCCACACATACAATTATCTGTAAGGTCCCTCATCTCTGTACCCCACACATACATTTATCTGTAAGGTCCCTCATCTCTGTACCCCACACATACAATTATCTGTAAGGTCCCTCATCTCTGTACCCCACACATACAATTATCTGTAAGGTCCCTCATCTCTGTATCCCACACATACAATTATCTGTAAGGTCCCTCATCTCTGTACCCCACACATACATTTATCTGTAAGGTCCCTCATCTCTGTACCCCACACATACAATTATCTGTAAGGTCCCTCATCTCTGTACCCCACACATATAATTATCTGTAAGGTCCCTCATCTCTCTACCCCACACATACAATTATCTGTAAGGTCCCTCATCTCTGTACCCCACACATACATTTATCTGTAAGGTCCCTCATCTCTGTACCCCACACATACATTTATCTGTAAGGTCCCTCATCTCTGTACCCCACACATACATTTATCTGTAAGGTCCCTCATCTCTGTATCCCACACATACAATTATCTGTAAGGTCCCTCATCTCTGTACCCCACACATACAATTATCTGTAAGGTCCCTCATCTCTGTACCCCACACATACAATTATCTGTAAGGTCCCTCATCTCTCTACCCCACACATACAATTATCTGTAAGGTCCCTCATCTCTCTACCCCACACATACAATTATCTGTAAGGTCCCTCATCTCTGTACCCCACACATACAATTATCTGTAAGGTCCCTCATCTCTGTACCCCACACATACAATTATCTGTAAGGTCCCTCAGTCCAGCAGTGCATTTAAACATAGATTCACAAAGAAGGACACCTATTGGTTAATAACATGACTAAGAGGAATGAAATCTGACCATT
Organism: Oncorhynchus mykiss; assembly: GCF_057628025.1. Taxonomy (NCBI): domain Eukaryota; kingdom Metazoa; phylum Chordata; class Actinopteri; order Salmoniformes; family Salmonidae; genus Oncorhynchus; species Oncorhynchus mykiss. The sequence continues at coordinate 3,663,316 of NC_143022.1, forward strand.
TTACTCCTGAGGTACTGACTGACCTGTTGCACCCTCGACATCCACTGTGATTATTATTATTTGACCCTGCTGGTCATTTATGAACATTTGAACATCTTGGCCATGTTCTGTTATAATCTCCACCCGGCACAGCCAGAAGAGGACTGGCCACCCCACATAGCCTGGTTCCTCTCTAGGTTTCTTCCTAGGTTCTGGCCTTTCTAGGGAGTTTTTCCTAGGCACCCGTGCTTCTACACCTGCATTGCTTGCTGTTTGGGGTTTTAGGCTGGGTTTCTGTACAGCACTTTGTGAAATCAGCTGATGTAAGATGGGCTTTATAAATTCGATTGATTGATTGATTGATTGATTGATTGACCAGTGCCACGGAGAAGATTGCTGTGCTGCAGCCGTTGGTTACGGCTCGTTAACCATCCAGAATGAACGGTTAACGGAGGCTCATTCTTCGACCCAGACAGATTACATGGAGATATCGCTGAAAGAGGAAGTTAATGACAGCAACATGACATGAAACGAACTCAAAATAAGGCTGTATGTATTCAGTAGTGATGGGGAGGGGGGGGGGGACTCCCTCCAGTCACATGTGGCCATGTTATATTGATCTAGAACTCTAAGTATAGTTGCTATCTAGTGCAAGATGGATGGCTGTACCTGCGTCAAAACTCTGGGATTTATTTCCTCCTATATCTTGTTCTCCATCTTCTTATTAAATAGTGATGCAACATGTTGTCAGGACTGATCGAAACAAGTCTCCACTATTTCTCGTCTCTCTAGAGCAGACAGATAGTGAGACGTGTGTTTGCAATTCCCAGCCCTTCTATGCTGGCAGATAAAAACCGAGATGTTTATGACAGAGATGATGAAAACAGAGATGTTCATGACAGTGATAAAACAGAGATGATGAAAACAGAGATGTTCATGACAGTGATAAAACAGAGATGATGAAAACAGAGATGTTCATGACAGTGATAAAACAGAGATGATGAAAACAGAGATGTTCATGACAGTGATAAAACAGAGATGATGAAAACAGAGATGTTCATGACAGTGATAAAACAGAGATGATGAAAACAGAGATGTTCATGACAGTGATAAAACAGAGATGATGAAACAGAGATGTTCAAGACAGTGATAAAACAGAGATGATGAAACAGAGATGTTCAAGACAGTGATAAAACAGAGATGATGAAAACAGAGATGTTCATGACAGTGATAAAACAGAGATGATGAAAACAGAGATGATGAAAACAGAGATGTTCATGACAGTGATAAAACAGAGATGATGAAAACAGAGATGTTCATGACAGTGATAAAACAGAGATGATGAAACAGAGATGTTCATGACAGTGATAAAACAGAGATGATGAAACAGAGATGTTCATGACAGTGATAAAACAGAGATGATGAAAACAGAGATGTTCATGACAGTGATAAAACAGAGATGATGAAACAGAGATGTTCATGACAGTGATAAAACAGAGATGATGAAAACAGAGATGTTCATGACAGTGATAAAACAGAGATGATGAAAACAGAGATGTTCATGACAGTGATAAAACAGAGATGATGAAACAGAGATGTTCAAGACAGTGATAAAACAGAGATGATGAAAACAGAGATGTTCATGACAGTGATAAAACAGAGATGATGAAAACAGAGATGTTCATGACAGTGATAAAACAGAGATGATGAAAACAGAGATGTTCATGACAGTGATAAAACAGAGATGATGAAAACAGAGATGTTCATGACAGTGATAAAACAGAGATGATGAAAACAGAGATGTTCATGACAGTGATAAAACAGAGATGATGAAAACAGAGATGTTCATGACAGTGATAAAACAGAGATGATGAAAACAGAGATGTTCATGACAGTGATAAAACAGAGATGATGAAAACAGAGATGTTCATGACAGTGATAAAACAGAGATGATGAAAACAGAGATGTTCATGACAGTGATAAAACAGAGATGATGAAAACAGAGATGTTCATGACAGTGATAAAACAGAGATGATGAAAACAGAGATGTTCATGACAGTGATAAAACAGAGATGATGAAAACAGAGATGTTCATGACAGTGATAAAACAGAGATGATGAAACAGAGATGTTCATGACAGTGATAAAACAGAGATGATGAAAACAGAGATGATGAAAACAGAGATGATGAAAACAGAGATGTTCATGACAGTGATAAAACAGAGATGATGAAAACAGAGATGATGAAAACAGAGATGTTCATGACAGTGATAAAACAGAGATGATGAAAACCGAGATGATGAAAACAGAGATGATGGAAACAGAGATATTCAAGACAGTGATAAAACAGAGATGATGAAAACAGAGATGTTCAAGACAGTGATGAGGAAAACAGAGATGATGAAAACAGAGATGTCCATGACCGTAGTGATAAAACGGAGATGTTCATGACAGTGATGATGAAAACAAAGATGTTCATGACAGTGATGATGAAAACAGAGATGTTCATGACAGTGATGATGAAAACAGAGATGATGACAAGGAGAATACTTTTATGATGAAGAAGACTTGAGGAGTCAACTGCTTCTCCAGCTGAGGACACTAATACACCTTATTTCACCATCCCATTCTGAAACACTGAAATATTTCACCATCCCATTCTGAAACACTGAAATATTTCACCATCCCATTCTGAAACACTGAAATATTTCACCATCCCATTCTGAAACACTGAAATATTTCACCATCCCATTCTGAAACACTGAAATATTTCCCCATCCCATTCTGAAACACTGAAATATTTCACCATCCCATTCTGAAACACTGAAATATTTCACCATCCCATTCTGAAACACTGAAATATTTCACCATCCCATTCTGAAACACTGAAATATTTCACCATCCCATTCTGAAACACTGAAATATTTCACCATCCCATTCTGAAACACTGAAATATTTCCCCATCCCATTCTGAAACACTGAAATATTTCACCATATTTATATGTCATGCGTTTTTTCCCTCGTTCTTTTTGTTGATGTTGTTGTTGTTCCTCTGTTTATCATCCCACATCTGTTCCATTCTCCCTGCGGATGCAGGGGGGGCAGAGAGAGAGAGAGAGACAGAACGAGAAAGACAGAACGAGAGAGAGAGAGAGAGAGAGAGAGAGAGAGAGACAGAATGAGAAAGACAGAACGAGAGAGAGAGAGAGAGAGAGAGAGAGAGAGAGAAAGTGAGAGAGAGAAAGCGAGAGAGAGAGAGAGAGAGAGAGAGAGCGCAGCAGCCGAGAAAGTCCCACGCACCTTTTCATCTTTTAATATCTGCTCAAATCCTCCTGCTCCTCCCGCCCCAGCCGCCGCGTTGACATTCCTCTTTAACGGCGCTCTCTGTGCTACGTTTGTTTCAACAACGCACCGGGTTTCACACCCACCTGTCCTTCTAAAACGCTCTCATTCATCCCCGCTCCTCTCAACGCTATAATATGAGACGTATTAAAATAAAGAGAACTGAGGTGTGTGAAGAAAAAACACTTCTTACTGAGGTGGCGAACAGAAAATGTTTCAAACAGCACCTGGTTATATAAAGTTGCAATCTAACGTGACATTGTGGCACTTTACATGTATTTAGTTGTGAATAGGCCCAGGCCCTAAACCATGATGACCCTACTATATCAACCTCAGCGAGCGATAGATTAGGTGAGAAATTAAAAGATGGTTATATATTCTTGTTGACATGGTACGATCTGAAATCAACATGTGGTTTTCCCAGCTATATTCTTTTGACATGGTACGATCTGAAATCAACATGTGGTTTTCTAGCTATATTCTTGTTGACATGGTACGATCTGAAATCAACATGTGGTTTTCCCAGCTATATTCTGTTGACATGGTACGATCTGAAATCAACATGTGGTTTTCTAGCTATATTCTTGTTGACATGGTACGATCTGAAATCAACATGTGGTTTTCCCAGCTATATTCTGTTGACATGGTACGATCTGAAATCAACATGTGGTTTTCTAGCTATATTCTGTTGACATGGTACGATCTGAAATCAACATGTGGTTTTCCCAGCTATATTCTGTTGACATGGTACGATCTGAAATCAACATGTGGTTTTCTAGCTATATTCTGTTGACATGGTACGATCTGAAATCAACATGTGGTTTTCTAGCTATATTCTGTTGACATGGTACGATCTGAAATCAACATGTGATTTTCTAGCTATATTCTGTTGACATGGTACGATCTGAAATCAACATGTGGTTTTCTAGCTATATTCTGTTGACATGGTACGATCTGAAATCAACATGTGATTTTCCCAGCTATATTCTGTTGACATGGTACAATCTGAAATCAACATGTGATTTTCCCAGCTATATTCTGTTGACATGGTACGATCTGAAATCAACATGTGATTTTCTAGCTATATTCTGTTGACATGGTACGATCTGAAATCAACATGTGGTTTTCTAGCTATATTCTGTTGACATGGTACGATCTGAAATCAACATGTGGTTTTCTAGCTATATTCTGTTGACATGGTACGATCTGAAATCAACATGTGATTTTCCCAGCTATATTCTGTTGACATGGTACGATCTGAAATCAACATGTGATTTCTCCAACTATATTCTGTTGACATGGTACGATCTGAAATCAACATGTGATTTCTCCAACTATATTCTGTTGACATGGTACGATCTGAAATCAACATGTGGTTTTCTAGCTATATTCTGTTGACATGGTACGATCTGAAATCAACATGTGATTTTCCCAGCTATATTCTGTTGACATGGTACGATCTGAAATCAACATGTGATTTCTCCAACTATATTCTGTTGACATGGTACGATCTGAAATCAACATGTGGTTTTCTAGCTATATTCTGTTGACATGGTACGATCTGAAATCAACATGCGATTTCTCCAACTATATTCTGTTGACATGGTACGATCTGAAATCAACATGTGATTTCTCCAACTATATTCTGTTGACATGGTACGATCTGAAATCAACATGTGATTTCTCCAACTATATTCTGTTGACATGGTACGATCTGAAATCAACATGTGGTTTTCTAGCTATATTCTGTTGACATGGTACGATCTGAAATCAACATGTGATTTTCTAGCTATATTCTGTTGACATGGTACGATCTGAAATCAACATGTGGTTTTCTAGCTATATTCTGTTGACATGGTACGATCTGAAATCAACATGTGATTTTCCCAGCTATATTCTGTTGACATGGTACAATCTGAAATCAACATGTGATTTTCCCAGCTATATTCTGTTGACATGGTACGATCTGAAATCAACATGTGATTTTCCCAGCTATATTCTGTTGACATGGTACGATCTGAAATCAACATGTGGTTTTCTAGCTATATTCTGTTGACATGGTACGATCTGAAATCAACATGTGGTTTTCTAGCTATATTCTGTTGACATGGTACGATCTGAAATCAACATGTGATTTTCCCAGCTATATTCTGTTGACATGGTACGATCTGAAATCAACATGTGATTTCTCCAACTATATTCTGTTGACATGGTACGATCTGAAATCAACATGTGATTTCTCCAACTATATTCTGTTGACATGGTACGATCTGAAATCAACATGTGGTTTTCTAGCTATATTCTGTTGACATGGTACGATCTGAAATCAACATGTGATTTTCCCAGCTATATTCTGTTGACATGGTACGATCTGAAATCAACATGTGATTTCTCCAACTATATTCTGTTGACATGGTACGATCTGAAATCAACATGTGGTTTTCTAGCTATATTCTGTTGACATGGTACGATCTGAAATCAACATGCGATTTCTCCAACTATATTCTGTTGACATGGTACGATCTGAAATCAACATGTGGTTTTCTATCTATATCACTGACAGAAGGTTACATACTTATCACACACCGGCAGAAACATTCCTATAGTTCCTTAGATCTAGGGTTTGGGTGATGACCTATAACCTTTGTCCTATCATGATTAAGAGCGTGTAAAACATTGTGATATGTATTTTTATATTTGACCTTTATTTAATTAGGCAAGTCAGTTAAGAACAAATTATTATTTTCAATGACGGCCTACCAGGGAACAGTGGGTTAACTGCCTCGTTCAGAACGGCAGACTTTTTTTTTACCTTGTCAGCTCGGGGATTCGATTTTGCAACCTTTGGGTTACTAGTCCAACACTCTAACCACTAGGCTACCTGCCTCCCTGTGATGGTATCACCTCTACAGCCCAACCTCAGTGTAACATGTGTTAGATTAACACCTAGAGGGACTCAGCCCGACCTCAGTGTAACATGTGTTAGATTAACACCTAGAGGGACTCAGCCCGACCTCAGTGTACCATGTTAGATAAACACCTAGAGGGACTCAGCCCGACCGCAGTGTAACATGTGTTAGATAAACACCTAGAGGGACTCAGCCTGACCTCAGTGTAACATGTTAGATTAACACCTAGAGGAACACAGCCCGACCTCAGTGTAACATGTTAGATAAACACCTAGAGGGACTCAGCCCAACCTCAGTGTAACATGTGTTAGATTAACACCTAGAGGGACTCAGCCCGACCTCAGTGTAACATGTTAGATAAACACCTAGAGGGACTCAGCCCAACCTCAGTGTAACATGTGTTAGATTAACACCTAGAGGGACTCAGCCCGATCTCAGTGTAACATGTTAGATAAACACCTAGAGGGACTCAGCCTGACCTCAGTGTAACATGTGTTAGATAAACACCTAGAGGGACTCAGCCCGACCTCAGTGTAACATGTTAGATAAACACCTAGAGGGACTCAGCCCAACCTCAGTGTAACATGTGTTAGATTAACACCTAGAGGGACTCAGCCCGACCTCAGTGTAACATGTGTTAGATTAACACCTAGAGGGACTCAGCCCGACCGCAGTGTAACATGTGTTAGATAAACACCTAGAGGGACTCAGCCCGACCCCAGTGTAACATGTTAGATAAACACCTAGAGGGACTCAGCCTGACCTCAGTGTAACATGTGTTAGATAAACACCTAGAGGGACTCAGCCCGACCTCAGTGTAACATGTTAGATAAACACCTAGAGGGACTCAGCCCAACCTCAGTGTAACATGTGTTAGATTAACACCTAGAGGGACTCAGCCCGACCTCAGTGTAACATGTGTTAGATTAACACCTAGAGGGACTCAGCCCGACCGCAGTGTAACATGTGTTAGATAAACACCTAGAGGGACTCAGCCCGACCTCAGTGTAACATGTTAGATAAACACCTAGAGGGACTCAGCCCGACCGCAGTGTAACATGTGTTAGATAAACACCTAGAGGGACTCAGCCCGACCCCAGTGTAACATGTTAGATTAACACCTAGAGAGACTCAGCCCGACCTCAGTGTAACATGTTAGATTAACACCTAGAGGGACTCAGCCCGATCTCAGTGTAACATGTTAGATAAACACCTAGAGGGACTCAGCCCGACCTCAGTGTAACATGTTAGATTAACACCTAGAGGGACTCAGCCCGATCTCAGTGTAACATGTTAGATAAACACCTAGAGGGACTCAGCCCGACCGCAGTGTAACATGTGTTAGATAAACACCTAGAGGGACTCAGCCCGACCTCAGTGTAACATGTGTTAGATAAACACCTAGAGGGACTCAGCCCGACCTCAGTGTAACATGTTAGATTAACACCTAGAGGGACTCAGCCCGACCTCAGTGTAACATGTTAGATTAACACCTAGAGGGACTCAGCCCGACCTCAGTGTAACATGTGTTAGATAAACACCTAGAGGGACTCAGCCCGACCTCAGTGTAACATGTGTTAGATAAACACCTAGAGGGACTCAGCCCGACCTCAGTGTAACATGTTAGATAAACACCTAGAGGGACTCAGCCCGACCTCAGTGTAACATGTGTTAGATTAACACCTAGAGGGACTCAGCCCGACCTCAGTGTAACATGTGTTAGATAAACACCTAGAGGGACTCAGCCCGACCTCAGTGTAACATGTGTTAGATAAACACCTAGAGGGACTCAGCCCGACCTCAGTGTAACATGTTAGATAAACACCTAGAGGAACACAGCCCGACCTCAGTGTAACATGTGTTAGATAAACACCTAGAGGGACTCAGCCCAACCTCAGTGTAACATGTGTTAGATTAACACCTAGAGGGACTCAGCCCGGGAGCAGAGTGCACGTAAAATCAACCGGTCACCGCTTCCTCCCCTGCCTACCTCCCGCCCCACCAAGCAGCAAACAAAACAACACTTAACACAGAGAGAGTAGAGATAGAAGTTTCTCATAGTGTACTTTGGCTGCTGGCTGGTTTGTCAGTAGTGAATAGAGGGTAGAGGAGTGGGTAGGTGGCAGAGGAGAGGAGGGGGAAAGAGAGAGAAGGGGGTTGAATTAGCACTCATATGCTACGTGACGCAACGTGCGAGCGCTCAGCCACGCGGATAAAACAGCTTTAAAAATTAAAGGTTCCCATCTGCAGCGGGTCCAGTCCTGCTCTTCTCCTCCTTAACCCCGCTCTGGGCTCAGGGCTCGGCTTTTGACAGCTGGTTGAATAGCTAAACGAGCTAATGCGACTTTACAAAGACCAGGGCCCGCTCTCTAACCCTCTCCCCGCTCTCTAACCCTCTCCCCGCTCTCCTCTCACCCTCCGTTCCCCTCTCACCCTCCGTTCCCCTCTCTCCCTCCGTTCCCCTCTCTCCCTCCGTTCCCCTCTCTATAGCTACTGTCTGTTGATATATACCTACTGTCTGTTGGTAGATAGATAACTACTGTCTGTTGGTAGATAGATAACTAGATAGATAACTACTGTCTGTTGGTAGATAGATAACTAGATAGATAACTACTGTCTGTTGGTAGATAATTAACTAGATAGATAGCTACTGTCTGTTGGTAGATAGATAACTAGATATATAGCTACTGTCTGTTGGTAGATAGATAACTAGATAGATAGCTACTGTCTGTTGGTAGATAGATAGCTGTCTGTTGGTAGATAGATAACTACTGTCTGTTGGTAGATAGATAGCTACTGTCTGTTGGTAGATAGATAACTAGATATATAGCTACTGTCTGTTGGTAGATAGATAGCTACTGTCTGTTGGTAGATATATAGCTACTGTCTGTTGGTAGATAGATAACTAGATAGATAGCTACTGTCTGTTGGTAGATAGATAGCTACTGTCTGTTGGTAGATATATAGCTACTGTCTGTTGGTAGATAGATAACTAGATAGATAGCTACTGTCTGTTGGTAGATAGATAACTAGATAGATAGCTACTGTCTGTTGGTAGTTAGATAGCTGTCTGTTGGTAGATAGATAACTACTGTCTGTTGGTAGATAGATAGCTACTGTCTGTTGGTAGATAGATAGCTACTGTCTATTGGTAGATAGATAACTAGATAGATAGCTACTGTCTGTTGATAGATAGATAACTACTGTCTGTTGATAGATAGATAGATAACTAGATAGATAACTACTGTATGTTGATAGATATATAACTAGATAGATAACTACTGTCTGTTGGTAGATAGATAACTAGATAGATAACTACTGTATGTTGGTAGATAGATAACTAGATAGATAGCTACTGTCTGTTGGTAGATAGATAACTACTGTCTGTTGATAGATAGATAGATAACTAGATAGATAACTACTGTCTGTTGGTAAATAGATAACTAGATAGATAGCTACTGTCTGTTGGTAGATAGATAGCTACTGTCTGTTGGTAGATAGATAGCTACTGTCTGTTGGTAGATATATAACTAGATAGATAGCTACGGTCTGTTGGTAGATAGATAGCTACTGTCTGTTGGTAGATAGATAACTCGAAAGATAGCTACTGTCTGTTGGTAGATAGATAACTAGATAGATATCTATTGTGTGTTGGTAGATAGATAACTAGATAGATTGCTACTGCCTGTTGGTAGATAGATAACTCGATAGATAGCTACTGTCTGTTGGTAGATAGATAGCTACTGTCTGTTGGTAGATAGATAACTAGATAGATAGCTACTGTTTGTTGGTAGATAGATAACTACTGTCTGTTGGTAGATAGATAACTAGATAGATAGCTACTGTCTGTTGGTAGATAGATAGCTACTGTCTGTTGGTAGATAGATAACTAGATAGATAGCTACTGTCTGTTGGTAGATAGATAGCTACTGTCTGTTGGTAGATAGATAACTCGATAGATAGCTACTGTCTGTTGGTAGATAGATAACTCGATAGATAGCTACTGTCTGTTGGTAGATAGATAGCTACTGTCTGTTGGTAGATAGATAACTCGATAGATAGCTACTGTCTGTTGGTAGATAGATAGCTACTGTCTGTTGGTAGATAGATAACTAGATAGATAGCTACTGTTTGTTGGTAGATAGATAACTACTGTCTGTTGGTAGATAGATAACTAGATAGATAGCTACTGTCTGTTGGTAGATAGATAGCTACTGTCTGTTGGTAGATAGATAACTAGATAGATAGCTACTGTCTGTTGGTAGATAGATAGCTACTGTCTGTTGGTAGATAGATAACTCGATAGATAGCTACTGTCTGTTGGTAGATAGATAACTCGATAGATAGCTACTGTCTGTTGGTAGATGGATAACTAGATAGATAACTAGATATATAGCTATCTATCTACCAACAGACAGTAGCTATCTATCTACCAACAGACAGTAGTGATTCCTCCTGTCTCATTCTCCAGTATTTATGCTGCAATAGTTTGTGTGAGGGGGCTAGGGTCAGTCTGTTATATCTGGAGTATTTCTCCTGTCTTATCTGGTGTCCTGTGTGAATTTAAGTATGCTCTCTCTAATTCTTTCTCTCTTTCTCTTCTCTCGGAGGACCTGAGCCCTAGGACCATGCCTCAGGACAACCTGCCTGATGACTCCTTGCTGTCCCCAGTCCACCTGGTCGTGCTGCTGCTCCAGTTTCAACTGTTCTGCCTGCGGCTATGGAACCCTGACCTGTTCACCGGACGTGCTACCTTGTTCCGGACCTGCTGTTTTGGACTCTCTCTCTTCCGCACCTGCTGTCTCTAACTCTGAATGATCGGCTATGAAAAGCCAACTGACATTTACTCCTGAGGTGCTGACTTGCTGCACCCTCGACAACTACTGTGATTATTATTATCTGACCCTGCTGGTCATCTATGAACATTTGAACATCTTGGCCATGTTCTGTTATAATCTCCACCCGGCACAGCCAGAAGAGGACTGGCCACCCCTCAGAGCCTGGTTCCTCTCTAGGTTTCTTCCTAGGTTCTGGCTTTTCTAGTGAGTTTTTCTACACCTACATTGCTTGCTGTTTGGGGTTTTGGGCTGGGTTTCTGTACAGCACTTTGAGATATCAGCTGATGTAAAAAGGTGCTTCATAAATACATTTGATTGATTGATTGATTGATCTACCAACAGACAGTAGATATCTGGATTTGCTACTGTACTTCAATATTGCTTTGTCCTCCGATGATCAAAGATAACAGATAACACTTTAAACTGTCACTTCCTTTATGAGGTCTTAAATGGCAAAGTATTGTTTTGTCTCTCTCAGTCATAACAGACATCACATGCGGTTTAGTCAAATGAAAACAGGAGAATGCTTCCTCTCGGTTATCATTTCACACTGTGACCTTTCTATGTGGTGGGATTCATTTGCCAAATAGAGAGCAATGCATTTCAGAAGCCCTTGTACACAGGTTGAACAACGTATGTACAAAACATGTGTCACAAAAGTCATGAAACACCGGATATTTTGTGCAGAAAAACAGTTGTTAAGCCTGAGGGACGAGAAGCAACAGACGTGTTTTCTGAGGAAATCTGCCACACACTTTCTTTGTCTTTTTCTCCCCAAGTTCCGTGATATTCAATTGGCATTTACAGTATTCTCTTATCGCTGCAATTTCCGTACGGACTCGGGACTCGAACCAGGATCTCTAGTGGCACAGCTAGCACTGCAATGCAATGTCTTAGGCCACTACGCCTGCCACACACGTAATAATCACACAGACAGGAAGTGGAAGGAAAGCATGCGTTGATAATGAGTGTAATCCCACAGTCAGTGGTTTTACCACTGTGACTACTACACATTAGAATAACCACTGTGACTACAATACATTAGAATAACCACTGTGACTACAACACATTAGAATAACCACTGTGACTACAATACATTAGAATAACCACTGTGACTACAACACATTAGAATAACCACTGTGACTACAACACATTAGAATAACCACTGTGACTACTACACATTAGAATAACCACTGTGACTACAATACATTAGAATAACCACTGTGACTACAATACATTAGAATAACCACTGTGACTACAACACATTAGAATAACCACTGTGACTACTACACATTAGAATAACCACTGTGACTACTACACATTAGAATAACCACTGTGACTACAATACATTAGAATAACCACTGTGACTACAATACATTAGAATAACCACTGTGACTACAACACATTAGAATAACCACTGTGACTACAACACATTAGAATAACCACTGTGACTACAATACATTAGAATAACCACTGTGACTACAACACATTAGAATAACCACTGTGACTACAACACATTAGAATAACCACTGTGACTACAACACATTAGAATAACCACTGTGACTACAACACATTCGAATAACCACTGTGACTACAACACATTAGAATAACCACTGTGACTACAACACATTAGAATAACCACTGTGACTACAACACATTAGAATAACCACTGTGACTACAACACATTAGAATAACCACTGTGACTACAACACATTAGAATAACCACTGTGACTACAACACATTAGAATAACCACTGTGACTACAACACATTAGAATAACCACTGTGACTACTACACATTAGAATAACCACTGTGACTACAATACATTAGAATAACCACTGTGACTACAACACATTAGAATAACCACTGTGACTACAACACATTAGAATAACCACTGTGACTACAATACATTAGAATAACCACTGTGACTACAACACATTAGAATAACCACTGTGACTACAACACATTAGAATAACCACTGTGACTACAATACATTAGAATAACCACTGTGACTACAACACATTAGAATAACCACTGTGACTACAACACATTAGAATAACCACTGTGACTACAACACATTAGAATAACCACTGTGACTACAACACATTAGAATAACCACTGTGACTACAACACATTAGAATAACCACTGTGACTACAACACATTAGAATAACCACTGTGACTACAACACATTAGAATAACCACTGTGACTACAACACATTAGAATAACCACTGTGACTACTACACATTAGAATAACCACTGTGACTACAATACATTAGAATAACCACTGTGACTACAACACATTAGAATAACCACTGTGACTACAACACATTAGAATAACCACTGTGACTACAACACATTAGAATAACCACTGTGACTACTACAATACATTAGAATAACCACTGTGACTACAACACATTAGAATAACCACTGTGACTACAACACATTAGAATAACCACTGTGACTACAATACATTAGAATAACCACTGTGACTACAACACATTAGAATAACCACTGTGACTACAATACATTAGAATAACCACTGTGACTACTACAATGCATTAGAATAACCACTGTGACTACAATACATTAGAATAACCACTGTGACTACAACACATTAGAATAACCACTGTGACTACAACACATTAGAATAACCACTGTGACTACTACAACACATTAGAATAACCACTGTGACTACAACACATTAGAATAACCACTGTGACTACAACACATTAGAATAACCACTGTGACTACAACACATTAGAATAACCACTGTGACTACTACACATTAGAATAACCACTGTGACTACTACAATACATTAGAATAACCACTGTGACTACAACACATTAGAATAACCACTGTGACTACAATACATTAGAATAACCACTGTGACTACAACACATTAGAATAACCACTGTGACTACTACAATACATTAGAATAACCACTGTGACTACAACACATTAGAATAACCACTGTGACTACAACACATTAGAATAACCACTGTGACTACTACACATTAGAATAACCACTGTGACTACAATACATTAGAATAACCACTGTGACTACAATACATTAGAATAACCACTGTGACTACAACACATTAGAATAACCACTGTGACTACAACACATTAGAATAACCACTGTGACTACTACACATTAGAATAACCACTGTGACTACAATACATTAGAATAACCACTGTGACTACAACACATTAGAATAACCACTGTGACTACTACAATACATTAGAATAACCACTGTGACTACTACAATACATTAGAATAACCACTGTGACTACAACACATTAGAATAACCACTGTGACTACAATACATTAGAATAACCACTGTGACTACAACACATTAGAATAACCACTGTGACTACAACACATTAGAATAACCACTGTGACTACAATACATTAGAATAACCACTGTGACTACAATACATTAGAATAACCACTGTGACTACAACACATTAGAATAACCACTGTGACTACAACACATTAGAATAACCACTGTGACTACAATACATTAGAATAACCACTGTGACTACAACACATTAGAATAACCACTGTGACTACAACACATTAGAATAACCACTGTGACTACTACAATACATTAGAATAACCACTGTGACTACAACACATTAGAATAACCACTGTGACTACAATACATTAGAATAACCACTGTGACTACAACACATTAGAATAACCACTGTGACTACTACAATACATTAGAATAACCACTGTGACTACAATACATTAGAATAACCACTGTGACTACAACACATTAGAATAACCACTGTGACTACAATACATTAGAATAACCACTGTGACTACAATACATTAGAATAACCACTGTGACTACAACACATTAGAATAACCACTGTGACTACAACACATTAGAATAACCACTGTGACTACAATACATTAGAATAACCACTGTGACTACAACACATTAGAATAACCACTGTGACTACTACAATACATTAGAATAACCACTGTGACTACAATACATTAGAATAACCACTGTGACTACAACACATTAGAATAACCACTGTGACTACAATACATTAGAATAACCACTGTGACTACTACAACACATTAGAATAACCACTGTGACTACAACACATTAGAATAACCACTGTGACTACAACACATTAGAATAACCACTGTGACTACAATACATTAGAATAACCACTGTGACTACTACAATACATTAGAATAACCACTGTGACTACTACAATACATTAGAATAACCACTGTGACTACAATACATTAGAATAACCACTGTGACTACAATACATTAGAATAACCACTGTGACTACAACACATTAGAATAACCACTGTGACTACAATACATTAGAATAACCACTGTGACTACAACACATTAGAATAACCACTGTGACTACAACACATTAGAATAACCACTGTGACTACAATACATTAGAATAACCACTGTGACTACAACACATTAGAATAACCACTGTGACTACAATACATTAGAATAACCACTGTGACTACAACACATTAGAATAACCACTGTGACTACAACACATTAGAATAACCACTGTGACTACAACACATTAGAATAACCACTGTGACTACAATACATTAGAATAACCACTGTGACTACAACACATTAGAATAACCACTGTGACTACAATACATTAGAATAACCACTGTGACTACAACACATTAGAATAACCACTGTGACTACAATACATTAGAATAACCACTGTGACTACAACACATTAGAATAACCACTGTGACTACAACACATTAGAATAACCACTGTGACTACAACACATTAGAATAACCACTGTGACTACAATACATTAGAATAACCACTGTGACTACTACACATTAGAATAACCACTGTGACTACAATACATTAGAATAACCACTGTGACTACAACACATTAGAATAACCACTGTGACTACAACACATTAGAATAACCACTGTGACTACAATACATTAGAATAACCACTGTGACTACAATACATTAGAATAACCACTGTGACTACAATACATTAGAATAACCACTGTGACTACAACACATTAGAATAACCACTGTGACTACAACACATTAGAATAACCACTGTGACTACTACACATTAGAATAACCACTGTGACTACAACACATTAGAATAACCACTGTGACTACAATACATTAGAATAACCACTGTGACTACAACACATTAGAATAACCACTGTGACTACAATACATTAGAATAACCACTGTGACTACAACACATTAGAATAACCACTGTGACTACAACACATTAGAATAACCACTGTGACTACAACACATTAGAATAACCACTGTGACTACAACACATTAGAATAACCACTGTGACTACAACACATTAGAATAACCACTGTGACTACAACACATTAGAATAACCACTGTGACTACAATACATTAGAATAACCACTGTGACTACAACACATTAGAATAACCACTGTGACTACAATACATTAGAATAACCACTGTGACTACAATACATTAGAATAACCACTGTGACTACAACACATTAGAATAACCACTGTGACTACAATACATTAGAATAACCACTGTGACTACAATACATTAGAATAACCACTGTGACTACAACACATTAGAATAACCACTGTGACTACAACACATTAGAATAACCACTGTGACTACAACACATTAGAATAACCACTGTGACTACAATACATTAGAATAACCACTGTGACTACTACACATTAGAATAACCACTGTGACTACAACACATTAGAATAACCACTGTGACTACAACACATTAGAATAACCACTGTGACTACTACACATTAGAATAACCACTGTGACTACAACACATTAGAATAACCACTGTGACTACAACACATTAGAATAACCACTGTGACTACAACACATTAGAATAACCACTGTGACTACAACACATTAGAATAACCACTGTGACTACTACACATTAGAATAACCACTGTGACTACAATACATTAGAATAACCACTGTGACTACAACACATTAGAATAACCACTGTGACTACAACACATTAGAATAACCACTGTGACTACAATACATTAGAATAACCACTGTGACTACTACACATTAGAATAACCACTGTGACTACTACAATACATTAGAATAACCACTGTGACTACAACACATTAGAATAACCACTGTGACTACAATACATTAGAATAACCACTGTGACTACAACACATTAGAATAACCACTGTGACTACTACACATTAGAATAACCACTGTGACTACAATACATTAGAATAACCACTGTGACTACAATACATTAGAATAACCACTGTGACAACAACACATTAGAATAACCACTGTGACTACAATACATTAGAATAACCACTGTGACTACTACACATTAGAATAACCACTGTGACTACAATACATTAGAATAACCACTGTGACTACAACACATTAGAATAACCACTGTGACTACAATACATTAGAATAACCACTGTGACTACAATACATTAGAATAACCACTGTGACTACAATACATTAGAATAACCACTGTGACTACAACACATTAGAATAACCACTGTGACTACTACACATTAGAATAACCACTGTGACTACAACACATTAGAATAACCACTGTGACTACAACACATTAGAATAACCACTGTGACTACAACACATTAGAATAACCACTGTGACTACTACAACACATTAGAATAACCACTGTGACTACAACACATTAGAATAACCACTGTGACTACAACACATTAGAATAACCACTGTGACTACAATACATTAGAATAACCACTGTGACTACTACAACACATTAGAATAACCACTGTGACTACTATACATTAGAATAACCACTGTGACTACAACACATTAGAATAACCACTGTGACTACAATACATTAGAATAACCACTGTGACTACAATACATTAGAATAACCACTGTGACTACTACAATACATTAGAATAACCACTGTGACTACAACACATTAGAATAACCACTGTGACTACAACACATTAGAATAACCACTGTGACTACAACACATTAGAATAACCACTGTGACTACAATACATTAGAATAACCACTGTGACTACAACACATTAGAATAACCACTGTGACTACAATACATTAGAATAACCACTGTGACTACTACAACACATTAGAATAACCACTGTGACTACAACACATTAGAATAACCACTGTGACTACTACAATACATTAGAATAACCACTGTGACTACAACACATTAGAATAACCACTGTGACTACAATACATTAGAATAACCACTGTGACTACTACACATTAGAATAACCACTGTGACTACAATACATTAGAATAACCACTGTGACTACAACACATTAGAATAACCACTGTGACTACAATACATTAGAATAACCACTGTGACTACTACAACACATTAGAATAACCACTGTGACTACAATACATTAGAATAACCACTGTGACTACAATACATTAGAATAACCACTGTGACTACAATACATTAGAATAACCACTGTGACTACTACAACACATTAGAATAACCACTGTGACTACTATACATTAGAATAACCACTGTGACTACAACACATTAGAATAACCACTGTGACTACAATACATTAGAATAACCACTGTGACTACTACAACACATTAGAATAACCACTGTGACTACAATACATTAGAATAACCACTGTGACTACTACACATTAGAATAACCACTGTGACTACAATACATTAGAATAACCACTGTGACTACAACACATTAGAATAACCACTGTGACTACAACACATTAGAATAACCACTGTGACTACAATACATTAGAATAACCACTGTGACTACTACAATACATTAGAATAACCACTGTGACTACTACAATACATTAGAATAACCACTGTGACTACAATACATTAGAATAACCACTGTGACTACTACAACACATTAGAATAACCACTGTGACTACTATACATTAGAATAACCACTGTGACTACAACACATTAGAATAACCACTGTGACTACAATACATTAGAATAACCACTGTGACTACTACAACACATTAGAATAACCACTGTGACTACAATACATTAGAATAACCACTGTGACTACTACACATTAGAATAACCACTGTGACTACAATACATTAGAATAACCACTGTGACTACAACACATTAGAATAACCACTGTGACTACAACACATTAGAATAACCACTGTGACTACAACACATTAGAATAACCACTGTGACTACAACACATTAGAATAACCACTGTGACTACAATACATTAGAATAACCACTGTGACTACAACACATTAGAATAACCACTGTGACTACTACACATTAGAATAACCACTGTGACTACAATACATTAGAATAACCACTGTGACTACAATACATTAGAATAACCACTGTGACTACAACACATTAGAATAACCACTGTGACTACAACACATTAGAATAACCACTGTGACTACAATACATTAGAATAACCACTGTGACTACAACACATTAGAATAACCACTGTGACTACAATACATTAGAATAACCACTGTGACTACTACAATACATTAGAATAACCACTGTGACTACAATACATTAGAATAACCACTGTGACTACAATACATTAGAATAACCACTGTGACTACAACACATTAGAATAACCACTGTGACTACTATACATTAGAATAACCACTGTGACTACTACACATTAGAATAACCACTGTGACTACAACACATTAGAATAACCACTGTGACTACAATACATTAGAATAACCACTGTGACTACTATACATTAGAATAACCACTGTGACTACTACAACACATTAGAATAACCACTGTGACTACAATACATTAGAATAACCACTGTGACTACTACAACACATTAGAATAACCACTGTGACTACAATACATTAGAATAACCACTGTGACTACAACACATTAGAATAACCACTGTGACTACAATACATTAGAATAACCACTGTGACTACAATACATTAGAATAACCACTGTGACTACAACACATTAGAATAACCACTGTGACTACAACACATTAGAATAACCACTGTGACTACAACACATTAGAATAACCACTGTGACTACAACACATTAGAATAACCACTGTGACTACAACACATTAGAATAACCACTGTGACTACAATACATTAGAATAACCACTGTGACTACTACACATTAGAATAACCACTGTGACTACAACACATTAGAATAACCACTGTGACTACAATACATTAGAATAACCACTGTGACTACAACACATTAGAATAACCACTGTGACTACAATACATTAGAATAACCACTGTGACTACAATACATTAGAATAACCACTGTGACTACAACACATTAGAATAACCACTGTGACTACAATACATTAGAATAACCACTGTGACTACAACACATTAGAATAACCACTGTGACTACAATACATTAGAATAACCACTGTGACTACAACACATTAGAATAACCACTGTGACTACAACACATTAGAATAACCACTGTGACTACAATACATTAGAATAACCACTGTGACTACAATACATTAGAATAACCACTGTGACTACAATACATTAGAATAACCACTGTGACTACAATACATTAGAATAACCACTGTGACTACAACACATTAGAATAACCACTGTGACTACTATACATTAGAATAACCACTGTGACTACTACACATTAGAATAACCACTGTGACTACAACACATTAGAATAACCACTGTGACTACTATACATTAGAATAACCACTGTGACTACTACACATTAGAATAACCACTGTGACTACAACACATTAGAATAACCACTGTGACTACAATACATTAGAATAACCACTGTGACTACAACACATTAGAATAACCACTGTGACTACAACACATTAGAATAACCACTGTGACTACAACACATTAGAATAACCACTGTGACTACAATACATTAGAATAACCACTGTGACTACAACACATTAGAATAACCACTGTGACTACAATACATTAGAATAACCACTGTGACTACAATACATTAGAATAACCACTGTGACTACAACACATTAGAATAACCACTGTGACTACAACACATTAGAATAACCACTGTGACTACAACACATTAGAATAACCACTGTGACTACTATACATTAGAATAACCACTGTGACTACTACAATACATTAGAATAACCACTGTGACTACTATACATTAGAATAACCACTGTGACTACAACACATTAGAATAACCACTGTGACTACAACACATTAGAATAACCACTGTGACTACAATACATTAGAATAACCACTGTGACTACAACACATTAGAATAACCACTGTGACTACAATACATTAGAATAACCACTGTGACTACAATACATTAGAATAACCACTGTGACTACAATACATTAGAATAACCACTGTGACTACAACACATTAGAATAACCACTGTGACTACAATACATTAGAATAACCACTGTGACTACAATACATTAGAATAACCACTGTGACTACTACAATACATTAGAATAACCACTGTGACTACAATACATTAGAATAACCACTGTGACTACAATACATTAGAATAACCACTGTGACTACAACACATTAGAATAACCACTGTGACTACAATACATTAGAATAACCACTGTGACTACAACACATTAGAATAACCACTGTGACTACAACACATTAGAATAACCACTGTGACTACAATACATTAGAATAACCACTGTGACTACAATACATTAGAATAACCACTGTGACTACAACACATTAGAATAACCACTGTGACTACAATACATTAGAATAACCACTGTGACTACAACACATTAGAATAACCACTGTGACTACAACACATTAGAATAACCACTGTGACTACAATACATTAGAATAACCACTGTGACTACAACACATTAGAATAACCACTGTGACTACAATACATTAGAATAACCACTGTGACTACTACAATACATTAGAATAACCACTGTGACTACAACACATTAGAATAACCACTGTGACTACAATACATTAGAATAACCACTGTGACTACAATACATTAGAATAACCACTGTGACTACAATACATTAGAATAACCACTGTGACTACAACACATTAGAATAACCACTGTGACTACAATACATTAGAATAACCACTGTGACTACAACACATTAGAATAACCACTGTGACTACAACACATTAGAATAACCACTGTGACTACAATACATTAGAATAACCACTGTGACTACTACAACACATTAGAATAACCACTGTGACTACAATACATTAGAATAACCACTGTGACTACAATACATTAGAATAACCACTGTGACTACAACACATTAGAATAACCACTGTGACTACAATACATTAGAATAACCACTGTGACTACTACAATACATTAGAATAACCACTGTGACTACAACACATTAGAATAACCACTGTGACTACAACACATTAGAATAACCACTGTGACTACAATACATTAGAATAACCACTGTGACTACAACACATTAGAATAACCACTGTGACTACTACTACACATTAGAATAACCACTGTGACTACTACAATGCATTAGAATAACCACTGTGACTACAATACATTAGAATAACCACTGTGACTACAACACATTAGAATAACCACTGTGACTACAACACATTAGAATAACCACTGTGACTACAACACATTAGAATAACCACTGTGACTACAATACATTAGAATAACCACTGTGACTACAATACATTAGAATAACCACTGTGACTACAACACATTAGAATAACCACTGTGACTACAATACATTAGAATAACCACTGTGACTACTACAATACATTAGAATAACCACTGTGACTACAACACATTAGAATAACCACTGTGACTACTACAATACATTAGAATAACCACTGTGACTACTACACATTAGAATAACCACTGTGACTACTATACATTAGAATAACCACTGTGACTACAACACATTAGAATAACCACTGTGACTACAATACATTAGAATAACCACTGTGACTACAACACATTAGAATAACCACTGTGACTACAATACATTAGAATAACCACTGTGACTACAACACATTAGAATAACCACTGTGACTACAATACATTAGAATAACCACTGTGACTACAACACATTAGAATAACCACTGTGACTACAATACATTAGAATAACCACTGTGACTACAACACATTAGAATAACCACTGTGACTACAACACATTAGAATAACCACTGTGACTACAATACATTAGAATAACCACTGTGACTACTACAATGCATTAGAATAACCACTGTGACTACAACACATTAGAATAACCACTGTGACTACAATACATTAGAATAACCACTGTGACTACTACTACACATTAGAATAACCACTGTGACTACAATACATTAGAATAACCACTGTGACTACAATACATTAGAATAACCACTGTGACTACAACACATTAGAATAACCACTCTGACTACAATACATTAGAATAACCACTGTGACTACAACACATTAGAATAACCACTGTGACTACAACACATTAGAATAACCACTGTGACTACAATACATTAGAATAACCACTGTGACTACAACACATTAGAATAACCACTGTGACTACAACACATTAGAATAACCACTGTGACTACAACACATTAGAATAACCACTGTGACTACAATACATTAGAATAACCACTGTGACTACAACACATTAGAATAACCACTGTGACTACAATACATTAGAATAACCACTGTGACTACAACACATTAGAATAACCACTGTGACTACAATACATTAGAATAACCACTGTGACTACAACACATTAGAATAACCACTGTGACTACAATACATTAGAATAACCACTGTGACTACAACACATTAGAATAACCACTGTGACTACAACACATTAGAATAACCACTGTGACTACAATACATTAGAATAACCACTGTGACTACAACACATTAGAATAACCACTGTGACTACAATACATTAGAATAACCACTGTGACTACAACACATTAGAATAACCACTGTGACTACAATACATTAGAATAACCACTGTGACTACAACACATTAGAATAACCACTGTGACTACAATACATTAGAATAACCACTGTGACTACAATACATTAGAATAACCACTGTGACTACAACACATTAGAATAACCACTGTGACTACAACACATTAGAATAACCACTGTGACTACAATACATTAGAATAACCACTGTGACTACAACACATTAGAATAACCACTGTGACTACAATACATTAGAATAACCACTGTGACTACAATACATTAGAATAACCACTGTGACTACAATACATTAGAATAACCACTGTGACTACAATACATTAGAATAACCACTGTGACTACAATACATTAGAATAACCACTGTGACTACAATACATTAGAATAACCACTGTGACTACAATACATTAGAATAACCACTGTGACTACAATACATTAGAATAACCACTGTGACTACAATACATTAGAATAACCACTGTGACTACAATACATTAGAATAACCACTGTGACTACAACACATTAGAATAACCACTGTGACTACAATACATTAGAATAACCACTGTGACTACAATACATTAGAATAACCACTGTGACTACAATACATTAGAATAACCACTGTGACTACAACACATTAGAATAACCACTGTGACTACTACACATTAGAATAACCACTGTGACTACAACACATTAGAATAACCACTGTGACTACAATACATTAGAATAACCACTGTGACTACAATACATTAGAATAACCACTGTGACTACAACACATTAGAATAACCACTGTGACTACAATACATTAGAATAACCACTGTGACTACAATACATTAGAATAACCACTGTGACTACAATACATTAGAATAACCACTGTGACTACAACACATTAGAATAACCACTGTGTACTGTATGACAGAGTGTGTACTGTATGACAGAGTGTGTACTGTATGACAGAGTGTGTACTGTATGACAGAGTGACAGAGTGTACTGTATGACAGAGTGTGTACTGTATGACAGAGTGTGTACTGTATGACAGAGTGTGTACTGTATGACAGAGTGACAGAGTGTGTACTGTATGACAGAGTGACAGAGTGTGTACTGTATGACAGAGTGTGTACTGTATGACAGAGTGTGTACTGTATGACAGAGTGTGTACTGTATGACAGAGTGTGTACTGTATGACAGAGTGACAGAGTGTGTACTGTCTCAGCCTGTAGGCCTATATATCACTGTGTCTTCCTACTGTCTCAGCCTGTAGGCCTGTATATCACTGTGTCTTCCTACTGTCTCAGTCTGTAGGCCTGTATATCACTGTGTCTTCCTACTGTCTCAGCCTGTAGGCCTGTATATCACTGTGTCTTCCTACTGTCTCAGCCTTTAGGCCTGTAGATCACTGTGTCTTCCTACTGTCTCAGCCTTTAGGCCTGTATATCACTGTGTCTTCCTACTGTCTCAGCCTTTAGGCCTGTATATCACTGTGTCTTCCTACTGTCTCAGCCTTTAGGCCTGTAGATCACTGTGTCTTCCTACTGTCTCAGCCTTTAGGCCTGTATATCACTGTGTCTTCCTACTGTCTCAGCCTGTAGACCTGTATATCACTGTGTCTTCCTACTGTCTCAGCCTGTAGGCCTGTATACCACTGTGTCTTCCTACTGTCTCAGCCTTTAGGCCTGTATATCACTGTGTCTTCCTACTGTCTCAGCCTGTAGGCCTATATATCACTGTGTCTTCCTACTGTCTCAGCCTGTAGGCCTGTATATCACTGTGTCTTCCTACTGTCTCAGCCTGTAGGCCTGTATATCACTGTGTCTTCCTACTGTCTCAGCCTGTAGGCCTGTATATCACTGTGTCTTCCTACTGTCTCAGCCTGTAGGCCTGTATATCACTGTGTCTTCCTACTGTCTCAGCCTGTAGGCCTGTATATCACTGTGTCTTCCTACTGTCTCAGCCTGTAGGCCTGTATACCACTGTGTCTTCCTACTGTCTCAGCCTGTAGGCCTGTATATCACTGTGTCTTCCTACTGTCTCAGCCTGTAGGCCTATATATCACTGTGTCTTCCTACTGTCTCAGCCTGTAGGCCTGTATATCACTGTGTCTTCCTACTGTCTCAGCCTGTAGGCCTGTATACCACTGTGTCTTCCTACTGTCTCAGCCTGTAGGCCTGTATATCACTGTGTATTCCTACTGTCTCAGCCTTTAGGCCTGTATATCACTGTGTCTTCCTACTGTCTCAGCCTGTAGGCCTGTATATCACTGTGTCTTCCTACTGTCTCAGCCTGTAGGCCTGTATATCACTTTGTCTTCCTACTGTCTCAGCCTGTAGGCCTGTATATCACTGTGTCTTCCTACTGTCTCAGCCTGTAGGCCTGTATATCACTGTGTCTTCCTACTGTCTCAGCCTTTAGGCCTGTATATCACTGTGTCTTCCTACTGTCTCAGCCTGTAGGCCTGTATATCACTGTGTCTTCCTACTGTCTCAGCCTGTAGGCCTGTATATCACTGTGTCTTCCTACTGTCTCAGCCTGTAGGCCTGTATATCACTGTGTCTTCCTACTGTCTCAGCCTGTAGGCCTGTATACCACTGTGTCTTCCTACTGTCTCAGCCTGTAGGCCTGTATATCACTGTGTCTTCCTACTGTCTCAGCCTGTAGGCCTATATATCACTGTGTCTTCCTACTGTCTCAGCCTGTAGGCCTGTATATCACTGTGTCTTCCTACTGTCTCAGCCTGTAGGCCTGTATATCACTGTGTCTTCCTACTGTCTCAGCCTGTAGGCCTGTATATCACTGTGTCTTCCTACTGTCTCAGCCTGTAGGCCTGTATATCACTGTGTCTTCCTACTGTCTCAGCCTGTAGGCCTGTATATCACTGTGTCTTCCTACTGTCTCAGCCTGTAGGCCTGTATATCACTGTGTCTTCCTACTGTCTCAGCCTGTAGGCCTGTATATCACTGTGTCTTCCTACTGTCTCAGCCTGTAGGCCTGTATATCACTGTGTCTTCCTACTGTCTCAGCCTGTAGGCCTGTATATCACTGTGTCTTCCTACTGTCTCAGCCTGTAGGCCTGTATATCACTGTGTCTTCCTACTGTCTCAGCCTGTAGGCCTATATATCACTGTGTCTTCCTACTGTCTCAGCCTGTAGGCATGTATATCACTGTGTCTTCCTACTGTCTCAGCCTGTAGGCCTGTATATCACTGTGTCTTCCTACTGTCTCAGCCTGTAGGCCTGTATATCACTGTGTCTTCCTACTGTCTCAGCCTGTAGGCCTGTATATCACTGTGTCTTCCTACTGTCTCAGCCTGTAGGCCTGTATATCACTGTGTCTTCCTACTGTCTCAGCCTGTAGGCCTGTATACCACTGTGTCTTCCTACTGTCTCAGCCTTTAGGCCTGTAGATCACTGTGTCTTCCTACTGTCTCAGCCTTTAGGCCTGTAGATCACTGTGTCTTCCTACTGTCTCAGCCTGTAGGCCTGTATATCACTGTGTCTTCCTACTGTCTCAGCCTGTAGGCCTGTATATCACTGTGTCTTCCTACTGTCTCAGCCTGTAGGCCTGTATACCACTGTGTCTTCCTACTGTCTCAGCCTGTAGGCCTGTATATCACTGTGTCTTCCTACTGTCTCAGCCTGTAGGCCTATATATCACTGTGTCTTCCTACTGTCTCAGCCTGTAGGCCTGTATATCACTGTGTCTTCCTACTGTCTCAGCCTGTAGGCCTGTATACCACTGTGTCTTCCTACTGTCTCAGCCTGTAGGCCTGTATATCACTGTGTATTCCTACTGTCTCAGCCTGTAGGCCTGTATATCACTGTGTCTTCCTACTGTCTCAGCCTGTAGACCTGTATATCACTGTGTCTTCCTACTGTCTCAGCCTTTAGGCCTGTATACCACTGTGTCTTCCTACTGTCTCAGCCTGTAGGCCTGTATATCACTGTGTCTTCCTACTGTCTCAGCCTGTAGACCTGTATATCACTGTGTCTTCCTACTGTCTCAGCCTGTAGGCCTGTATATCACTGTGTCTTCCTACTGTCTCAGCCTGTAGGCCTGTATATCACTGTGTCTTCCTACTGTCTCAGCCTTTAGGCCTGTATACCACTGTGTCTTCCTACTGTCTCAGCCTGTAGGCCTGTATACCACTGTGTCTTCCTACTGTCTCAGCCTGTAGGCCTGTATATCACTGTGTCTTCCTACTGTCTCAGCCTGTATGCCTGTATATCACTGTGTCTTCCTACTGTCTCAGCCTGTAGGCCTATATATCACTGTGTCTTCCTACTGTCTCAGCCTGTAGGCCTGTATATCACTTTGTCTTCCTACTGTCTCAGCCTGTAGGCCTGTATATCACTGTGTCTTCCTACTGTCTCAGCCTTTAGGCCTGTATATCACTGTGTCTTCCTACTGTCTCAGCCTGTAGGCCTGTATATCACTGTGTCTTCCTACTGTCTCAACCTGTAGGCCTGTATATCACTGTGTCTTCCTACTGTCTCAGCCTGTAGGCCTGTATATCACTGTGTCTTCCTACTGTCTCAGCCTGTAGGCCTGTATATCACTGTGTCTTCCTACTGTCTCAGCCTGTAGGCCTGTATATCACTGTGTCTTCCTACTGTCTCAGCCTGTAGGCCTGTATATCACTGTGTCTTCCTACTGTCTCAGCCTTTAGGCCTGTATATCACTGTGTCTTCCTACTGTCTCAGCCTGTAGGCCTGTATATCACTGTGTCTTCCTACTGTCTCAGCCTGTAGGCCTGTATATCACTGTGTCTTCCTACTGTCTCAGCCTGTAGGCCTGTATATCACTGTGTCTTCCTACTGTCTCAGCCTGTAGGCCTGTATACCACTGTGTCTTCCTACTGTCTCAGCCTGTAGGCCTGTATATCACTGTGTCTTCCTACTGTCTCAGCCTGTAGGCCTATATATCACTGTGTCTTCCTACTGTCTCAGCCTGTAGGCCTGTATATCACTGTGTCTTCCTACTGTCTCAGCCTGTAGGCCTGTATATCACTGTGTCTTCCTACTGTCTCAGCCTGTAGGCCTGTATATCACTGTGTCTTCCTACTGTCTCAGCCTGTAGGCCTGTATATCACTGTGTCTTCCTACTGTCTCAGCCTGTAGGCCTGTATATCACTGTGTCTTCCTACTGTCTCAGCCTGTAGGCCTGTATATCACTGTGTCTTCCTACTGTCTCAGCCTGTAGGCCTGTATATCACTGTGTCTTCCTACTGTCTCAGCCTGTAGGCCTGTATATCACTGTGTCTTCCTACTGTCTCAGCCTGTAGGCCTGTATATCACTGTGTCTTCCTACTGTCTCAGCCTGTAGGCCTATATATCACTGTGTCTTCCTACTGTCTCAGCCTGTAGGCATGTATATCACTGTGTCTTCCTACTGTCTCAGCCTGTAGGCCTGTATATCACTGTGTCTTCCTACTGTCTCAGCCTGTAGGCCTGTATATCACTGTGTCTTCCTACTGTCTCAGCCTGTAGGCCTGTATATCACTGTGTCTTCCTACTGTCTCAGCCTGTAGGCCTGTATATCACTGTGTCTTCCTACTGTCTCAGCCTGTAGGCCTGTATACCACTGTGTCTTCCTACTGTCTCAGCCTTTAGGCCTGTAGATCACTGTGTCTTCCTACTGTCTCAGCCTTTAGGCCTGTAGATCACTGTGTCTTCCTACTGTCTCAGCCTGTAGGCCTGTATATCACTGTGTCTTCCTACTGTCTCAGCCTGTAGGCCTGTATATCACTGTCTTCCTACTGTCTCAGCCTGTAGGCCTGTATATCACTGTGTCTTCCTACTGTCTCAGCCTGTAGGCCTGTATATCACTGTGTCTTCCTACTGTCTCAGCCTGTAGGCCTGTATACCACTGTGTCTTCCTACTGTCTCAGCCTGTAGGCCTGTATATCACTGTGTCTTCCTACTGTCTCAGCCTGTAGGCCTATATATCACTGTGTCTTCCTACTGTCTCAGCCTGTAGGCCTGTATATCACTGTGTCTTCCTACTGTCTCAGCCTGTAGGCCTGTATACCACTGTGTCTTCCTACTGTCTCAGCCTGTAGGCCTGTATATCACTGTGTATTCCTACTGTCTCAGCCTTTAGGCCTGTATATCACTGTGTCTTCCTACTGTCTCAGCCTGTAGGCCTGTATATCACTGTGTCTTCCTACTGTCTCAGCCTGTAGGCCTGTATATCACTGTGTCTTCCTACTGTCTCAGCCTGTAGGCCTGTATATCACTGTGTCTTCCTACTGTCTCAGCCTGTAGGCCTATATATCACTGTGTCTTCCTACTGTCTCAGCCTGTAGGCATGTATATCACTGTGTCTTCCTACTGTCTCAGCGTGTAGGCCTGTATATCACTGTGTCTTCCTACTGTCTCAGCCTGTAGGCCTGTATATCACTGTGTCTTCCTACTGTCTCAGCCTGTAGGCCTGTATATCACTGTGTCTTCCTACTGTCTCAGCCTGTAGGCCTGTATATCACTGTGTCTTCCTACTGTCTCAGCCTGTAGGCCTGTATACCACTGTGTCTTCCTACTGTCTCAGCCTTTAGGCCTGTAGATCACTGTGTCTTCCTACTGTCTCAGCCTTTAGGCCTGTAGATCACTGTGTCTTCCTACTGTCTCAGCCTGTAGGCCTGTATATCACTGTGTCTTCCTACTGTCTCAGCCTGTAGGCCTGTATATCACTGTCTTCCTACTGTCTCAGCCTGTAGGCCTGTATATCACTGTGTCTTCCTACTGTCTCAGCCTGTAGGCCTGTATATCACTGTGTCTTCCTACTGTCTCAGCCTGTAGGCCTGTATACCACTGTGTCTTCCTACTGTCTCAGCCTGTAGGCCTGTATATCACTGTGTCTTCCTACTGTCTCAGCCTGTAGGCCTATATATCACTGTGTCTTCCTACTGTCTCAGCCTGTAGGCCTGTATATCACTGTGTCTTCCTACTGTCTCAGCCTGTAGGCCTGTATACCACTGTGTCTTCCTACTGTCTCAGCCTGTAGGCCTGTATATCACTGTGTATTCCTACTGTCTCAGCCTTTAGGCCTGTATATCACTGTGTCTTCCTACTGTCTCAGCCTGTAGGCCTGTATATCACTGTGTCTTCCTACTGTCTCAGCCTGTAGGCCTATATATCACTGTGTCTTCCTACTGTCTCAGCCTGTAGGCCTATATATCACTGTGACAAGGCATATGAACTAACAGGTTATAGAGCAAACAATTACAGCACTTTGGTTGTAATATGGCTTTGGGGAGGTTTCAACAATGATTTTCCAGGAACCTCTAAATGCTCTCAGTACAAACAGGAACCTCTAAATGCTCTCAGTATAAACAGGAACCTCTAAATGCTCTCAGTACAAACAGGAACCTCTAAATGCTCTCAGTATAAAAAGGAACCTCTAAATGCTCTCAGTACAAACAGGAACCTCTAAATGCTCTCAGTACAAACAGGAACCTCTAAATGCTCTCAGTCCAAACAGGAACCTCTAAATGCTCTCAGTCCAAACAGGAACCTCTAAATGCTCTCAGTCCAAACAGGAACCTCTAATTGCTGTCAGTATAAACAGGAACCTCTAATTGCTCTCAGTCCAAACAGGAACCTCTAATTGCTCTCAGTCCAAACAGGAACCTCTAAATGCTCTCAGTCCAAACAGGAACCTCTAATTGCTGTCAGTATAAACAGGAACCTCTAATTGCTCTCAGTATAAACAGGAACCTCTAAATGCTCTCAGTACAAACAGGAACCTCTAATTGCTCTCAGTAGAAACAGGAACCTCTAATTGCACTCAGTAAAAACAGGAACCTCTAATTGCTCTCAGTATAAACAGGAACCTCTAAATGCTCTCAGTATAAACAGGAACCTCTAATTGCTCTCAGTAAAAACAGGAACCTCTAAATGCTCTCAGTATAAACAGGAACCTCTAATTGCTCTCAGTATAAACAGGAACCTCTAATTGCTCTCAGTATAAACAGGAACCTCTAAATGCTCTCAATACAAACAGGAACCTCTAAATGCTCTCAGTAGAAACAGGAACCTCTAATTGCTCTCAGTAAAAACACCTCTAGTGCACATTTATTTCTGTTTGAGTATATTTTGAGGGGGGGGGGGGGGGGGGGGGGGTTCATGCATTAAATCATGAGCTATTTCAGATGGTGACTCGTCTAAAAATGAGTCAAATATTACCAAAATAATTTAGACTTGTATTTATTATTTAGCAATCCAAAATCTATCATTTCAAAACTTAACTTGTTAAGACTATTTTCTGCCTCATTTTGTCATTTACTAGCAGTCGACTTGAGTTGCAGCCTCGTCTCTCCAGTGACACAACTTTTCTGTCTGGAATGGAAAGTGTAAACAGGAACAGCGTGATTCAGAGCGACAGCCTGTATCGGCACGGGATATATCAAAAGGAATTGGACCGCTTGTATAACTGCAGTATAACTCAATGAGTGTGTGTGTGTGTGTGTGTGTGTGTGGTATTTGCTCCTTGATTCTAGTTCTATCGTCTCAGGGGTAAGTTCATCTCATGTGAATCTCAGGAGGTTATTGAGTGACAGACAGTAAACATCACATAGCATCAACCCCCCCTGTGTGGTTCTAACTAACCTGTGAGTTTACTTTACCCACACAGCTCTGAGTCTGTGGGCCCAGACGACACCCCACTCACAACCAATCTGTTCCCAGATCAGCTATGAGGTGATACCGCCCCACTCACAACCAATCTGTTCCCAGATCAGCTATGAGGTGATCCCGCCCCACTCACAACCCATAACTAACTGTCTGTTCCCAGATCAGCTATGAGGTGATACCGCCCCAATCACAACCAATCTGTTCCCAGATCAGCTATGAGGTGATACCGCCCCACTCACAACCCATAACTAACTGTCTGTTCCCAGATCAGCTATGAGGTGATACCGCCCCACTCACAACCCATAACTAACTGTCTGTTCCCAGATCAGCTATGAGGTGATACCGCCCCAATCACAACCAATCTGTTCCCAGATCAGCTATGAGGTGATTCCGCCCCACTCACAACCCATAACTAACTGTCTGTTCCCAGATCAGCTATGAGGTGATACCGCCCCACTCACAACCCATAACTAACTGTCTGTTCCCAGAACAGCTATGAGGTGATACCGCCCCAATCACAACCAATCTGTTCCCAGATCAGCTATGAGGTGATCCCGCCCCACTCACAACCCATAACTAACTGTCTGTTCCCAGATCAGCTATGAGGTGATACCGCCCCAATCACAACCAAAGTCTGTTCCCAGAACAGCTATGAGATCTCATTGACTTAGTTAATATGGATCTAAAGACCACTTCCCAGCATGCTTGGCAAAACCAACAGCAAAACTAAACTAACGCCTTTCCAGGAATCATTTTCAGTTCTAGTGAAACAGAAAACAGTGTAATTAAAATGCACAGCAGGATATCTAACGGTCTCTGCAACCAGTGTCTGTATCTGAAATGGAACCCTGTCCCCTACATAGTGCACTACTATAGACCAGAGCCCTATTCCCTGTATAGTGCACTACTTTAGACCAGAGCCCTATTCCCTATATAGTGCTCTACTTTAGGCTGTATGTAGTGAATATGACACCATTTGGGATGCAGGCAGGTTTCATAATAAAACATGCTGTCTCTCACCATCTCAGTCGGTGTTAGACTCAATCAGGCCCGGGGTATGTTTAGATGGGATAGGAGATAGTCTCCATAGACAGTAGAGGTGACTGTTCCCCAGTACACACACATAGAGAGAGAGAGGCTACAGAGAGAGAGAGAGAGAGAGACACACAGAGAGAGAGAGACTACAGAGAGAGAGAGAGAGACTACAGAGAGAGAGACTACAGAGAGAGAGACTACAGAGAGAGAGAGACTACAGAGAGAGAGAGACTACAGAGAGAGAGACTACAGAGAGAGAGAGAGAAACAGACACACAGAGAGACAGAGAGAGAGAGAGACTACAGAGAGAGAGAGAGACTACAGAGAGAGAGAGAGAGACAGACACACAGAGAGACAGAGAGAGAGAGACTACAGAGAGAGAGAGAGACAGAGAGAGAGAGACTACAGAGAGAGAGAGAGATACACAGAGAGAGAGACACACAGAGAGACAGAGAGAGACACACAGAGAGATAGAGAGAGAGAGAGAGAGAGAGAGAGAGAGAGACACAGAGGGACACAGAGAGACACAGAGAGACAGAGACGAGAGAGAGAGACTACAGAGAGAGAGAGACTACACAGAGAGAGAGAGACAGAGAGAGAGCGAGAGAGACAGAGAGAGACAGAGAGAGAGACTACAGAGAAAGAGAGAGAGAGAGACACACACACAGAGAGAGAGAGAGAGTGAGAGAGACTACAGAGAGAGAGAGAGAGAGATAGAGACACACACAGAGAGAGACACGCAGAGACAGAGAGAGACAGAGAGAGAGACTACAGAGAGAGAGGGAGAGAGACACACACAGAGAGAGAGAGGGAGAGAGAGAGACAGAGAGAGAGACACACACACAGAGAGAGACACACAGAGAGAGAGAGACACACAGAGAGAGAGAGAGAGAGAGAGAGAGAGAGAGAGAGAGAGAGAGAGTGTGAGAGAGAGAGAGAGAGAGAGAGAGACAGAGAGACAGAGAGACAGAGAGACAGAGAGACACACACAGAGAGAGAGAGAGAGAGCGAGCGTGTGAGAGAGAGCGAGCGTGTGAGAGAGAGAGAGAGAAAGACAGTTACACACACCTCTCTCCAACACTTTGCCTCCATAACCTCAAACAGCAGGTGCTAGTTCAGTGTTGTTCAGTGTAATTTAGAGCGCTAACGGAGCTGCTAACCGAAGTCCTGCAGAGCCAGCAGACTGCACAGACAGGTTTTAGGCACAACGCTGCAGGAGACAACTGTAGGAACAAACTAGGTTGCCGTTTAGGACTATTCACTTAAACATGTTTTTGTTTTGGGCATAATTATAAAATCACCCCATGTACGTACACCTACGTCACCATGTTTATATGGGCCAACAGAGGGCCATGCCAAATCAGAATAATCAGGGCTCTGTGGGGTGTGGGGAGGGGGGAGGGGGGGGGGGGGGGGTCGCTGCTGGCCGATATATTGGTGTATGTCCTAACCGGCAACCTATTCGTTATAGGACACTCGTTAAAAGTAGTGCCCTAAATAAGGAATAGGGTGCCAGACAGTAAAAGGTGAATGTCCCCTGGTAATTTATCCCAGCTATCCCATCACGGCTAACCTGTCGTCCCACAGGACATCATATCCAGAGGGAAGCAGGGTGGATCTACTCCTGGTGGTCAGTTTGGGATGTTGGTTTATGTCCCAGATGGAAACCTGTTCCTTTCATAGGACACTACCTTTGATCAAGGCCCCACGTGCACTATATAAAGGCCCCACGTGCACTATAAAGGCCCCACGTGCCACTATAAAGGCCCCACGTGCCACTATAAAGGCCCCACGTGCACTATAAAGGCCCCACGTGCCACTACAAAGGCCCCACGTGCCACTACAAAGGCCCCACGTGCCACTACAAAGGCCCCACGTGCACTATAAAGGCCCCACGTGCACTGTAAAGGCCCCACGTGCACTATAAAGGCCCCACGTGCCACTATAAAGGCCCCACGTGCACTATAAAGGCCCCACGTGCCACTATAAAAGCCCCACGTGCCACTATAAAAGCCCCACGTGCACTATAAAGGCCCCACGTGCACTATAAAGGCCCCACGTGCACTATAAAGGCCCCACGTGCACTATAAAGGCCCCACGTGCACTATAAAGGCCCCACGTGAACTATAAAGGCCCCACGTGCACTATAAAGGCCCCACGTGCCACTATAAAGGCCCCACGTGCACTATAAAGGCCCCACGTGCACTATAAAGGCCCCACGTGCACTATAAAGGCCCCACGTGCCACTATAAAGGCCCCACGTGCACTATAAAGGCCCAACGTGCCACTATAAAATCCCCACATGCCACTATAAAGGCTCCACGTGCACTATAAAGGCCCCATGTGCACTATAAAGGCCCCACGTGCCACTATAAAGGCCCCACGTGCACTATAAAGGCCCAACGTGCCACTATAAAGGCCCAACGTGCCACTATAAAGGCCCCACGTGCACTATAAAGGCCCCACGTGCACTATAAAGGCCCCACGTGCACTATAAAGGCCCCACGTGCCACTATAAAGGCCCCATGTGCACTATAAAGGCCCCACGTGCACTATAAAGGCCCAACGTGCCACTATAAAGGCCCAACGTGCCACTATAAAGGCCCAACGTGCACTATAAAGGCCCCACGTGCACTATAAAGGCCCCACGTGCCACTATAAAGGCCCCACGTGCACTATAAAGGCTCAACGTGCCACTATAAAATCCCCACATGCCACTATAAAGGCCCCACGTGCACTATAAAGGCTCCACGTGCCACTACAAAGGCCCCACGTGCACTATAAAGGCCCCACGTGCCACTATAAAGGATCTACATGAAATATATGTTTTGTTTTACTCCAACATTTATAAACAATATACAAAAACATGATTAAAACTATAATGTTGATATCATGGATGGTCAGCCCTTGCATTCATAGCTCTGTTTATGAATTTTAGAGTGGTTACATTTTTCAAGCCTCGCGACTTGGATGTTTACCAAAACAGTGGAGGGGTTATTTTGCATTTTGTTTGTGGTTTGTTGTCGTTTGAACTGCAGTTTGCCTCTTTAAAGCCGGGTCAGTGAGTTTAGCTGCCCCTCTTATCAGCCTCGTAGTTTAAAAGCAGCAGAACATCACTCCACTCAAGGTCACTGAATGAGCCTCAGTAAACAAACACAATTATTTTATTTAAATCTTTAAATAATATATCTTGTGTGTGTGGTGGGGGCATCAAGTTTGCATCTTACATTTGTTACAATTTATTTCTTACAATTTTGTTGCTGTTCATTTGTTATTTTTCCTTCCAAGCTCTGTGGTAAATTAATGCCTTTATAAAACAAGCTCTGTGGTAAATTAATGCCTTTATAAAACAAGCTCTCTTTCACACCGCTGGGACTCTGTTGTTATCATCTATACATAGTCACTTCAATAACTCTACAACTCCGCACATTAACTCTGTACCGGTACCCCCTGTATATAGCCTCCACATTGACTCTGTACCGGTACCCCCTGTATATAGCCTCCACATTGACTCTGTACCGGTACCCCCTGTATATAGCCTCCACATTGACTCTGTACCGGTACCCCCTGTATATAGCCTCCACATTGACTCTGTACCGTAATACCCTGTATATAGCCTCCACACTGACTCTGTACCGGTACCCCCTGTATATAGCCTCCACACTGACTCTGTACCGGTACCCCCTGTATGTAGTCTCCACATTGACTCTGTACCAGTACCCCCTGTATATAGCCTCCACACTGACTCTGTACCGGTACCCCCTGTATATAGCCTCCACATTGACTCTGTACCGGTACCCCCTGTATATAGCCTCCACATTGACTCTGTACCGGTACCCACTGTATATAGCCTCCACATTGACTCTGTACCGGTACCCCCTGTATATAGCCTCCACATTGACTCTGTACTGGTACCCCCTGTATATAGCCTCCACATTGACTCTGTACCGGTACCCCCTGTATATAGCCTCCACATTGACTCTGTACCGGTACCCACTGTATATAGCCTCCACATTGACTCTGTACCGGTACCCCCTGTATATAGCCTCCACATTGACTCTGTACCGGTACCCCCTGTATATAGCCTCCACATTGACTCTGTACTGGTACCCCCTGTATATAGCCTCCACATTGACTCTGTACCGGTACCCCCTGTATATAGCCTCCACATTGACTCTGTACCGTAATACCCTGTATATAGCCTCCACATTGACTCGGTACCGGTACCCCCTGTATATAGCCTCCACATTGACTCTGTACCGGTACCCCCTGTATATAGCCTCCACATTGACTCTGTACCGGTACCCCCTGTATATAGTCTCCACATTGACTCTGTACCGGTACCCCCTGTATATAGTCTCCACGTTGACTCTGTACCGGTACCCCCTGTATATAGCCTCCACATTGACTCTGTACCGGTACCCCCTGTATATAGTCTCCACGTTGACTCTGTACCGGTACCCCCTGTATGTATCCTCCACATTGACTCTGTACCGGTACCCCCTGTATATATCCTCCACATTGACTCTGTACTGGTACCCCCTGTATATAGCCTCCACATTGACTCTGTACCGTAACACCCTGTATATAGTCTCCACATTGACTCTGTACCGGTACCCCCTGTATATAGCCTCCACATTGACTCTGTACCGGTACCCCCTGTATATAGCCTCCACATTGACTCTGTACCGGTACCCCCTGTATATAGCCTCCACATTGACTCTGTACCGGTACCCCCTGTTTATAGCCTCCACATTGACTCTGTACCGGTACCCCTTGTTTATAGCCTCCACATTGACTCTGTACCGTAATACCCTGTATATAGCCTCCACATTGACTCTGTACCGGTACCCCCTGTATATAGCCTCCACATTGACTCTGTACCGGTACCCCCTGTATATAGCCTCCACATTGACTCTGTACCGGTACCCCCTGTTTATAGCCTCCACATTGACTCTGTACCGGTACCCCTTGTTTATAGCCTCCACATTGACTCTGTACCGGTACCCCCTGTATATTGAATCTGTACCGTAACACCCTGTATATAGTCTCCACATTGACTCTGTACCGTAATACCCTGTATATAGCCTCCACATTGACTCTGTACCGTAATACCCTGTATATAGCCTCCACATTGACTCTGTACCGGTACCCCTGTATATACTCTCCACATTGACGCTGTACCGGTACCACCTGTATATAGCCTCCACATTGACTCTGTACCGGTACCCCCTGTATATAGCCTCCACATTGACTCTGTACCGTAATACCCTGTATATAGCCTCCACATTGACTCTGTACCGGTACCCCTGTATATACTCTCCACATTGACTCTGTACCGGTACCACCTGTATATAGCCTCCACATTGACTCTGTACCGGTACCCCCTGTATATAGCCTCCACATTGACTCTGTACCGGTACCCCCTGTATAAAGCCTCCACATTGACTCTGTACCGGTACCCCTGTATATACTCTCCACATTGACTCTGTACCGGTACCACCTGTATATAGCCTCCACATTGACTCTGTACCGGTACCCCCTGTATATAGCCTCCACATTGACTCTGTACCGGTACCCCCTGTATAAAGCCTCCACATTGACTCTGTACCGGTACCCCCTGTATATAGCCTCCACATTGACTCTGTACCGTAATACCCTGTATGTAGCCTCCACATTGACTCTGTACCGGTACCCCCTGTATATAGCCTCCACATTGACTCTGTACCGGTACCCCCTGTATAAAGCCTCCACATTGACTCTGTACCGGTACCCCCTGTATATAGCCTCCACATTGACTCTGTACCGGTACCCCCTGTATATAGCCTCCACATTGACTCTGTACCGGTACCCCCTGTATATAGCCTCCACATTGACTCTGTACCGGTACCCCCTGTATATAGCCTCCACATTGACTCTGTACCGGTACCCCCTGTATATAGCCTCCACATTGTTATTTTACTGCTACACCTGTTGTATTCAGCATTTCACTGTAAGGTCTACTACACCTGTTGTATTCAGCATTTCACTGTAAGGTCTACTACACCTGTTGTATTCAGCATTTCACTGTGAGGTCTACTGCACCTGTTGTATTCAGCATTTCACTGTAAGGTCTACTGCACCTGTTGTATTCAGCATTTCACTGTAAGGTCTACTACACCTGTTGTATTCAGCATTTCACTGTAAGGTCTACTACACCTGTTGTATTCAGCATTTCACTGTGAGGTCTACTACACCTGTTGTATTCAGCATTTCACTGTGAGGTCTACTACACCTGTTGTATTCAGCATTTCACTGTAAGGTCTACTACACCTGTTGTATTCAGCATTTCACTGTGAGGTCTACTACACCTGTTGTATTCAGCATTTCACTGTAAGGTCTACTACACCTGTTGTATTCAGCATTTCACTGTGAGGTCTACTACACCTGTTGTATTCAGCATTTCACTGTAAGGTCTACTACACCTGTTGTATTCAGCATTTCACTGTAAGGTCTACTACACCTGTTGTATTCAGCATTTCACTGTAAGGTCTACTACACCTGTTGTATTCAGCATTTCACTGTGAGGTCTACTACACCTGTTGTATTCAGCATTTCACTGTGAGGTCTACTACACCTGTTGTATTCAGCATTTCACTGTGAGGTCTACTACACCTGTTGTATTCAGCATTTCACTGTAAGGTCTACTACACCTGTTGTATTCAGCATTTCACTGCGAGGTCTACTACACCTGTTGTATTCAGCATTTCACTGTGAGGTCTACTACACCTGTTGTATTCAGCATTTCACTGTGAGGTCTACTACACCTGTTGTATTCAGCATTTCACTGTGAGG
The DNA here is from genome assembly GCF_057628025.1 of Oncorhynchus mykiss. Classification (NCBI taxonomy): domain Eukaryota; kingdom Metazoa; phylum Chordata; class Actinopteri; order Salmoniformes; family Salmonidae; genus Oncorhynchus; species Oncorhynchus mykiss. The sequence goes on from NC_143022.1 coordinate 3,703,861, forward strand.
TCTACTACACCTGTTGTATTCAGCATTTCCCTGTGAGGTCTACTACACCTGTTGTATTCAGCATTTCACTGTGAGGTCTACTACACCTGTTGTATTCAGCATTTCACTGTGAGGTCTACTACACCTGTTGTATTCAGCATTTCACTGTAAGGTCTACTACACCTGTTGTATTCAGCATTTCACTGTAAGGTCTACTACACCTGTTGTATTCAGCATTTCACTGTAAGGTCTACTACACCTGTTGTATTCAGCATTTCACTGTAAGGTCTACTACACCTGTTGTATTCAGCATTTCACTGTCAGGTCTATTACACCTGTTGTATTCAGCATTTCACTGTAAGGTCTACTACACCTGTTGTATTCAGAATTTCACTGTAAGGTCTACTACACCTGTTGTATTCAGCATTTCACTGTAAGGTCTACTACACCTGTTGTATTCAGCATTTCACTGTCAGGTCTATTACACCTGTTGTATTCAGCATTTCACTGTAAGGTCTACTACACCTGTTGTATTCAGCATTTCACTGTAAGGTCTACTACACCTGTTGTATTCAGCATTTCACTGTAAGGTCTACTACACCTGTTGTATCCAGCATTTCACTGTGAGGTCTACTACACCTGTTGTATTCAGCATTTCACTGTAAGGTCTACTACACCTGTTGTATTCAGCATTTCACTGTGAGGTCTACTAAACCTGTTGTATTCAGCATTTCACTGTGAGGTCTACTACACCTGTTGTATTCAGCATTTCACTGTGAGGTCTACTACACCTGTTGTATTCAGCATTTCACTGTGAGGTCTGCTACACCTGTTGTATTCAGCATTTCACTGTAAGGTCTACTACACCTGTTGTATTCAGCATTTCACTGTGAGGTCTACTACACCTGTTGTATTCAGCATTTCACTGTAAGGTCTACTACACCTGTTGTATTCAGCATTTCACTGTGATGTCTACTACACCTGTTGTATCCAGCATTTCACTGTGAGGTCTACTACACCTGTTGTATTCAGCATTTCACTGTAAGGTCTACTACACCTGTTGTATTCAGCATTTCACTGTAAGGTCTACTACACCTGTTGTATTCAGCATTTCACTGTGAGGTCTACTACACCTGTTGTATTCAGCATTTCACTGTAAGGTCTACTACACCTGTTGTATTCAGCATTTCACTGTAAGGTCTACTACACCTGTTGTATTCAGCATTTCACTGTAAGGTCTACTACACCTGGTGTATTCGGCGCATGTGATTAGATTTTTTGATTTGAACAGGCTTTTATAAAACCAGAAAAGGCCAGATGCTGACAGTTTTTTCAGAGGTTGAAAGTGAAAACAAGGAAATATTGCTTGTGACAGAGACCTGTCAGATCTCACTAAGGTGTCTCAGCAGTCTTGACACTTCCTACCACCTCACTGGAAGGTGCAACACCCCTCAAAGACACACACACAAGCACACACATGTACACACACACACACACACACAGAGCGCACCTCAAAGCCACAGCATCACACACACACACACACACACACACACACTCTGAATGGTACACACACACTGAATGGTACACACACACACACACACACTGAATGGTACACACACACTGAATGGTACACACACACACACAAACACACTCTGAATGGTACACACACTCTGAATGGCACACACACACACACACACACACACAGAGAGCGCACCCCAAAGCCACAGCAGCATCACACAGCCACACATACAGACATCATTACTGCACAGTTGTGTGTATATTGGTTGTGTATATTGGTTGCGTGTATTTGTTGTGTATATTGGTTGTGTATATTGGTTGTGTGTATTGGTTGCGTGTATTGGTTGTGTGTATTGGTTGCGTGTATTGGTTGCGTGTATTGGTGGTGTGTATTGGTTGCGTGTATTGGTGGTGTGTATTGGTTGCGTGTATTGGTGGTGTGTATTGGTGGTGTGTATTGGTTGCGTGTATTGGTGGTGTGTATTGGTTGTGTGTATTGGTGGTGTGTATTGGTTGCGTGTATTGGTTGTGTGTATTGGTTGCGTGTATTGGTGGTGTGTATTGGTTGCGTGTATTGGTGGTGTGTATTGGTTGTGTGTATTGGTTGTGTACTGGTTGTTTATATTGGTTGTGTGTACTGGTTGTTTATATTGGTTGTGCGTATTGGTTGTGCGTATTGGTTGTGTGTATAGGTTGTGTGTACTGGTTGTTTATATTGGTTGTGTATATTGGTTGTGTGTATTGGTTGTGTGTATTGGTTGTGTGTATTGGTTGTGTGTATTGGTTGTGTGTATTGGTTGTGTATATTGGTTGTGTGTATTGGTTGTGTGTATTGGTTGTGTATATTGGTTGTGTGTATTGGTTGTGCGTATTGGTTGTGCGTACTGGTTGTGCGTACTGGTTGTGCGTACTGGTTGTGTGTACTGGTTGTGCGTACTAGTTGTGTGTACTGGTTGTGTGTACTGGTTGTGCGTACTGGTTGTGTGTACTGGTTGTGCGTACTGGTTGTGCGTACTGGTTGTGCGTACTGGTTGTGCGTACTGGTTGTGCGTACTGGTTGTGCGTACTGGTTGTGTGTATTGGTTGTGCGTATTGGTTGTGTATATTGGTTGTGTATATTGGTTGTGCGTATTGGTTGTGTATATTGGTTGTGCGTATTGGTTGTGTATATTGGTTGTGTGTATTGGTTGTGCGTATTGGTTGTTTATACTGGTTGTGTGTATTGGTTGTGTGTATTGGTTGTGCATACTGGTTGTGCGTACTGGTTGTGCGTACTGGTTGTGTGTATTGGTTGTGCGTACTGGTTGTGTGTATTGGTTGTGTGCATTGGTTGTGCGTACTGGTTGTGCGTACTGGTTGTGCGTACTGGTTGTGTGTATTGGTTGTGCGTACTGGTTGTGCGTACTGGTTGTGCGTATTGGTTGTGCGTACTGGTTGTGCGTATTGGTTGTGTGTATTGGTTGTGCGTACTGGTTGTGCGTACTGGTTGTGTGTATTGGTTGTGCGTACTGGTTGTGCGTACTGGTTGTGTGTATTGGTTGTGCGTACTGGTTGTGCGTACTGGTTGTGTGTATTGGTTGTGCGTACTGGTTGTGCGTACTGGTTGTGCGTACTGGTTGTGCGTACTGGTTGTGCGTACTGGTTGTGCGTACTGGTTGTGCGTACTGGTTGTGCGTACTGGTTGTGTGTATTGGTTGTGCGTACTGGTTGTGCGTACTGGTTGTGCGTACTGGTTGTGCGTACTGGTTGTGCGTACTGGTTGTGCGTACTGGTTGTGCGTACTGGTTGTGCGTACTGGTTGTGTGTATTGGTTGTGCGTACTGGTTGTGCGTACTGGTTGTGCGTACTGGTTGTGCGTACTGGTTGTGTGTACTGGTTGTGCGTACTGGTTGTGCGTACTGGTTGTGCGTACTGGTTGTGCGTACTGGTTGTGCGTACTGGTTGTGCGTACTGGTTGTGCGTACTGGTTGTGCGTACTGGTTGTGCGTACTGGTTGTGCGTATTGGTTGTGCGTACTGGTTGTGCGTACTGGTTGTGCGTACTGGTTGTGCGTACTGGTTGTGCGTACTGGTTGTGTGTATTGGTTGTGCGTACTGGTTGTGCGTACTGGTTGTGCGTACTGGTTGTGTATATTGGTTGTGTGTACTGGTTGTGTGTACTGGTTGTGTGTACTGGTTGTGTGTACTGGTTGTGTATATTGGTTGTGTGTACTGGTTGTGTGTACTGGTTGTGTGTACTGGTTGTGTGTACTGGTTGTGTGTACTGGTTGTGTATATTGGTTGTGTGTACTGGTTGTGTATATTGGTTGTGTGTATTGGTTGTGTGTATTGGTTGTGCGTACTGGTTGTGCGTACTGGTTGTGCGTACTGGTTGTGCGTACTGGTTGTGCGTACTGGTTGTGCGTACTGGTTGTGCGTACTGGTTGTGCGTACTGGTTGTGTGTACTGGTTGTGTGTACTGGTTGAGCGTACTGGTTGTGCGTACTGGTTGTGCGTACTGGTTGTGTGTACTGGTTGTGTGTACTGGTTGTGTGTACTGGTTGTGTGTATTGGTTGTGTGTACTGGTTGTGTATATTGGTTGTGTGTATTGGTTGTGTGTATTGGTTGTGCGTACTGGTTGTGTGTACTGGTTGTGTGTACTGGTTGTGCGTACTGGTTGTGTGTACTGGTTGTGCGTACTGGTTGTGTGTACTGGTTGTGTGTACTGGTTGTGTGTACTGGTTGTGCGTACTGGTTGTGTGTACTGGTTGTGCGTACTGGTTGTGCGTACTGGTATTGTGTACTGGTTGTGTGTACTGGTTGTGTGTACTGGTTGTGTGTACTGGTTGTGTATATTGGTTGTGTGTACTGGTTGTGTATATTGGTTGTGTGTATTGGTTGTGTGTATTGGTTGTGCGTATTGGTTGTGTGTATTGGTTGTGTGTATTGGTTGTGTATATTGGTTGTGTGTATTGGTTGTGCGTACTGGTTGTGTGTATTGGTTGTGTGTATTGGTTGTGTGTACTGGTTGTGCGTATTGGTTGTGCGTATTGGTTGTGTGTATTGGTTGTGTATATTGGTTGTGTGTATTGGTTGTGCGTACTGGTTGTGCGTACTGGTTGTGCGTACTGGTTGTGTGTACTGGTTGTGCGTACTGGTTGTGCGTACTGGTTGTGTGTACTGGTTGTGTGTACTGGTTGTGCGTACTGGTTGTGTGTACTGGTTGTGCGTACTGGTTGTGCGTACTGGTTGTGTGTACTGGTTGTGTGTACTGGTTGTGTGTACTGGTTGTGTGTACTGGTTGTGTATATTGGTTGTGTGTACTGGTTGTGTATATTGGTTGTGTGTATTGGTTGTGTGTATTGGTTGTGCGTACTGGTTGTGTGTACTGGTTGTGTGTACTGGTTGTGTGTACTGGTTGTGTGTACTGGTTGTGTGTACTGGTTGTGTGTACTGGTTGTGCGTACTGGTTGTGTGTACTGGTTGTGTGTACTGGTTGTGTGTACTGGTTGTGTGTACTGGTTGTGTGTACTGGTTGTGTGTACTGGTTGTGTGTACTGGTTGTGTGTATACCTGTCACTCCCTTTGGTTCTGCACGCTACTCCTGTTTCTTGTTTTGTTCCATGTTTCATTTATTTATTAAATGATTCACTCCCTGTGCTTTCTTCCCGACTCCCAGCGTGCACCATTACATGGTCATGCATTTCATGTTCCATTTTACAGTACTGAACCTGTGTGTACGCGTTAGCCATCCGCTGTGGTGTCTGTGAACTAGTTTGATTAGTGACGGAGAGCTCCTGATAACAGCCTCCCCATCCTGATCCAAAGGTCCTAAAACAAAGCTACAGTCTGGCTAGTGTCAACAGAACAGGAAGGTGTAGCTACAGTCTGGCTAGTAACAACAGAACAGGAAGGTGTAGCTACAGTCTGGCTAGTGTCAACAGAACAGGAAGGTGTAGCTACAGTCTGGCTAGTGACAACAGAACAGGAAGCTCTAGCTACAGTCTGGCTAGTGACAACAGAACAGGAAGCTCTAGCTACAGTCTGGCTAGTGACAACAGAACAGGAAGGTCTAGCTACAGTCTGGCTAGTGACAACAGAACAGGAAGGTCTAGCTACAGTCTGGCTAGTGACAACAGAACAGGAAGGTCTAGCTACAGTCTGGCTAGTGACAACAGAACAGGAAGCTCTAGCTACAGTCTGGCTAGTGACAACAGAACAGGAAGGTGTAGCTACAGTCTGGCTAGTGACAACAGAACAGGAAGGTCTAGCTACAGTCTGGCTAGTGACAACAGAACAGGAAGGTGTAGCTACAGTCTGGCTAGTAACAACAGAACAGGAAGGTCTAGCTACAGTCTGGCTAGTGACAACAGAACAGGAAGCTCTAGCTACAGTCTGGCTAGTGACAACAGAACAGGAAGCTCTAGCTACAGTCTGGCTAGTGACAACAGAACAGGAACCTCTAGCTACAGTCTGGCTAGTGACAACAGAACAGGAAGCTCTAGCTACAGTCTGGCTAGTGTCAACAGAACAGGAAGGTGTAGCTACAGTCTGGCTAGTAACAACAGAACAGGAAGGTGTAGCTACAGTCTGGCTAGTGACAACAGAACAGGAAGCTCTAACTACAGTCTGGCTAGTGACAACAGAACAGGAAGCTCTAGCTACAGTCTGGCTAGTGACAACAGAACAGGAAGCTCTAGCTACAGTCTGGCTAGTGACAACAGAACAGGAAGCTCTAGCTACAGTCTGGCTAGTGACAACAGAACAGGAAGCTCTAGCTACAGTCTGGCTAGTGACAACAGAACAGGAAGCTCTAGCTACAGTCTGGCTAGTGACAACAGAACAGGAAGCTCTAGCTACAGTCTGGCTAGTGACAACAGAACAGGAAGCTCTAGCTACAGTCTGGCTAGTGACAACAGAACAGGAAGGTGTAGCTACAGTCTGGCTAGTGACAACAGAACAGGAAGGTCTAGCTACAGTCTGGCCAGTGACAACAGAACAGGAAGGTCTAGCTACAGTCTGGCTAGTGACAACAGAACAGGAAGCTCTAGCTACAGTCTGGCTAGTGACAACAGAACAGGAAGCTCTAGCTACAGTCTGGCTAGTGACAACAGAACAGGAAGGTCTAGCTACAGTCTGGCTAGTGACAACAGAACAGGAACCTCTAGCTACAGTCTGGCTAGTGACAACAGAACAGGAAGGTCTAGCTACAGTCTGGCTAGTGACAACAGAACAGGAACCTCTAGCTACAGTCTGGCTAGTGACAACAGAACAGGAAGCTCTAGCTACAGTCTGGCTAGTGACAACAGAACAGGAAGGTCTAGCTACAGTCTGGCTAGTGACAACAGAACAGGAACCTCTAGCTACAGTCTGGCTAGTGACAACAGAACAGGAAGGTCTAGCTACAGTCTGGCTAGTGACAACAGAACAGGAACCTCTAGCTACAGTCTGGCTAGTGACAACAGAACAGGAAGGTCTAGCTACAGTCTGGCTAGTGACAACAGAACAGGAACCTCTAGCTACAGTCTGGCTAGTGACAACAGAACAGGAAGGTCTAGCTACAGTCTGGCTAGTGACAACAGAACAGGAAGGTCTAGCTACACCTTCCTGTTCTGTTCATACTAGCCAGAAGTGCCTTGCTAATGCTAAGCCTCCATAAGTAATACAGAATACAGTACTGTGTTAGATGCAGTACTGTGTTAGATGCAGTACTGTGTTAGATGCAGTACTGTGTTAGACGCAGTACTGTGTTAGACGCAGTACTGTGTTAGACGCAGTACTGTGTTAGACGCAGTACTGTGTTAGATGCAGTACTGTATTAGACGCAGTACGGTGTTAGACGCAGTACGGTGTTAGACGCAGTACTGTGTTAGATGCAGTACTGTGTTAGATGCAGTACTGTGTTAGATGCAGTACTGTGTTAGATGCAGTACTGTGTTAGATGCAGTACTGTATTAGATGCAGTACTGTGTTAGACGCAGTACTGTGTTAGACGCAGTACTGTGTTAGATGCAGTACTGTGTTAGACGCAGTACTGTATTAGACGCAGTACTGTATTAGACGCAGTACTGTATTAGACGCAGTACTGTATTAGACGCAGTACTGTGTTAGACGCAGTACTGTGTTAGATGCAGTACTGTGTTAGATGCAGTACTGTGTTAGATGCAGTACTGTGTTAGATGCAGTACTGTGTTAGATGCAGTACTGTGTTAGATGCAGTACTGTGTTAGATGCAGTACTGTATTAGATGCAGTACTGTGTTAGATGCAGTACTGTGTTAGATGCAGTACTGTGTTAGATGCAGTACTGTATTAGATGCAGTACTGTTAGATGCAGTACTGTATTAGATGCAGTACTGTATTAGATGCAGTACTGTATTAGATGCAGATTCAGGGGTTACAGGTGTGTATGTGGTGTTAAATCTACTCTGTGGTAAATATTGTTGTAAGATACTGAATGTACTTTAGGAGAAGGAGTGAGAATCGTTTGTTGTAAGAACGAACGAGATGGGCAATCGAGAGGTGTGGGCTTTCTGAACCTTTTTCCACAGGTATCGAGCATTACTCTTTCACTCGTATGCCTTCGCAGCTTATCCTCGTTTTCCACAATGAACGCTAGCTACACATCCACAATGCACCCCCCCTGTTCCAAACTTCTTCTAAAAGGGTTCCGGCTGGAGAACGTAATCCCTACTACCCCAGCCCCCTCGTTGGCACAGTACAATGAAATCTACCCATCAATAACACTGTGTTTAGAGAATACACACACTGCCTGGCCACTTCCCTTAAAGAAGATCAAAATACACGAACGAATTACAAAACTAAAGCTTATGAAAAACTGGCCTTTCTATAGTGTATATCTTTGAGCAGCAACAATTGTAAAGGTATTTGTTTCACAATTCAATTGTGTCCAAATGGTCCTGATTTGGGACTCAGTCCTGTTGAGTAGAAACTGAGCCAGCCAAGCATCCTAATAGCGGTAGAAGCTCTTAGTCTTAACTCAAAGGCTCAGCTACAAGCTTCAGCTACAGGCACAGCTACAGGCACAGCTACAGGCTTCAGCTACAGCTACAGGCTTCAAGTACAGGCTTCAGCTACAGGCTACAGGCTTCAGGTACAGGCTACAGGCTTCAGGTACAGGCTTCAGCTACAGGCTACAGCTACAGGCTACAGCTACAGGCTTCAGGTACAGTCTTCAGGTACAGGCTACAGCTACAGGCTACAGGCTACATCCTACAGCACTCTCTCTAGGCCCCTCTGCATTCTTCAGCCCCTCAACTGCAAGTCCACAGACACATGACAATGATCAGTTACATAACTCCATGATGTCAACCAGACTATAAAATGTTTTAACACATAAGCCTAGGAGTTAGTCTCTAAACACACTCTGGGCAGACAAAATACAAACGCTGCAATAATGCACTTTTAAAAATATATAGCTTCGTTATCAAACATGTAAGTGTTAAAAATGTAGAAAAGGTGTAGCAAATCTATACAGAAGTCAAGGCAAGAATGTTATTTTCCTCGCTGTGTATTTGATTGAATAGTGCCCTAAATGTGAAGGTGTTTTCATCCCTCGACAGTTTTCCTTTCGCGGAGGGATTTCTTACAGTTTGTTTTGATAACATATTGCAGCCTAGCAGTCACTCTTCACCCCGGCTGCTTTTTAAAAAGGCTCCTGTGAAAGGTCCCAGTCACTCTTCACTCCGGCTGCTTTTTAAAAAGGCTCCTGTGAAAGGTCCCAGTCACTCTTCACTCTGGCTGCTTTTTTAAAAGGCTCCTGTGAAAGGTCCCAGTCACTCTTCACTCTGGCTGCTTTTTTAAAAGGCTCCTGTGAAAGGTCCCAGTCACTCTTCACTCCGGCTGCTTTTTAAAAAGGCTCCTGTGAAAGGTCCCAGTCACTCTTCACTCCGGCTGCTTTTTAAAAAGCCTCCAGTGAAAGGTCCCAGTCACTCTTCACTCCGGCTGCTTTTTAAAAAGGCTCCTGTGAAAGGTCCCAGTCACTCTTCACTCTGGCTGCTTTTTTAAAAGGCTCCTGTGAAAGGTCCCAGTCACTCTTCACTCTGGCTGCTTTTTTAAAAGGCTCCTGTGAAAGGTCCCAGTCACTCTTCACTCCGGCTGCTTTTTAAAAAGGCTCCTGTGAAAGGTCCCAGTCACTCTTCACTCCGGCTGCTTTTTAAAAAGCCTCCAGTGAAAGGTCCCAGTCACTCTTCACTCCGGCTGCTTTTTAAAAAGGCTCCTGTGAAAGGTCCCAGTCACTCTTCACTCCGGCTGCTTTTTAAAAAGGCTCCTGTGAAAGGTCCCAGTCTTCTTCACTCCGGCTGCTTTTTAAAAAGGCTCCTGTGAAAGGTCCCAGTCACTCTTCACTCCGGCTGCTTTTTAAAAAGCCTCCTGTGAAAGGTCCCAGTCACTCTATACTCCGGCTGCTTTTTAAAAAGGCTCCTGTGAAAGGTCCCATTCACTCTTCACTCCGGCTGCTTTTTAAAAAGGCTCCTGTGAAAGGTCCCAGTCACTCTTGACTCTGGCTGCTTTTTAAAAAGGCTCCTGTGAAAGGTCCCAGTCACTCTTCACTCCGGCTGCTTTTTAAAAAGGCTCCTGTGAAAGGTCCCAGTCACTCTTCACTCCGGCTGCTTTTTAAAAAGGCTCCTGTGAAAGGTCCCAGTCACTCTTCACTCCGGCTGCTTTTTAAAAAGCCTCCAGTAAAAGGTCCCAGTCACTCTTCACTGCGGCTGCTTTTTAAAAAGGCTCCTGTGAAAGGTCCCAGTCACTCTTCACTCCGGCTGCTTTTTAAAAAGGCTCCTGTGAAAGGTCCCAGTCTTCTTCACTCCGGCTGCTTTTTAAAAAGGCTCCTGTGAAAGGTCCCAGTCACTCTTCACTCCGGCTGCTTTTTAAAAAGCCTCCTGTGAAAGGTCCCAGTCACTCTATACTCCGGCTGCTTTTTAAAAAGGCTCCTGTGAAAGGTCCCATTCACTCTTCACTCCGGCTGCTTTTTAAAAAGGCTCCTGTGAAAGGTCCCAGTCACTCTTCACTCTGGCTGCTTTTTAAAAAGGCTCCTGTGAAAGGTCCCAGTCACTCTTCACTCCGGCTGCTTTTTAAAAAGGCTCCTGTGAAAGGTCCCAGTCACTCTTCACTCCGGCTGCTTTTTAAAAAGGCTCCTGTGAAAGGTCCCAGTCACTCTTCACTCTGGCTGCTTTATAAAAAGGCTCCTGTGAAAGGTCCCAGTCACTCTTCACTCTGGCTGCTTTTTAAAAAGGCTCCTGTGAAAGGTCCCAGTCACTCTTCACTCTGGCTGCTTTTTGAAAAGGCTCCTGTGAAAGGTCCCAGTCACCCTTCACTCCGGCTGCTTTTTAAAAAGGCTCCTGTGAAAGGTCCCAGTCACTCTTCACTCTGGCTGCTTTTTAAAAAGGCTCCTGTGAAAGGTCCCAGTCACTCTTCACTCGGGCTGCTTTTTAAAAAGGCTCCTGTGAAAGGTCCCAGTCACTCTTCACTCCGGCTGCTTTTTAAAAAGGCTCTTGTGAAAGGTCCCAGTCACTCTTCACTCCGGCTGCTTTTTTAAATGGCTCCTGTGAAAGGTCCCAGTCACTCTTCACTCTGGCTGCTTTTTAAAAAGGCTCCTGTGAAAGGTCCCAGTCACTCTTCACTCTGGCTGCTTTTTAAAAAGGCTCCTGTGAAAGGTCCCAGTCACTCTTCACTCTGGCTGCTTTTTAAAAAGGCTCCTGTGAAAGGTCCCAGTCACTCTTCACTCCGGCTGCTTTTTAAAAAGGCTCCTGTGAAAGGTCCCAGTCACTCTTCACTCTGGCTGCTTTTTAAAAAGGCTCCTGTGAAAGGTCCCAGTCACTCTTCACTCCGGCTGCTTTTTTAAAAGGCTCCTGTGAAAGGTCCCAGTCACTCTTCACTCCGGCTGCTTTTTTAAAAGGCTCCTGTGAAAGGTCCCAGGCTTCTTCATAGAAGACAGAGGAAGGGAGTTATAAAAACGCATTGTGTAAATCTCCAAATTTGACACATTTAGGCATCAATGATTCATCTGGCAGATCATTTATTTAGAACGCATCAAATCTCTATTTTAGTTTTTAAAATTAAAAAATTAAAAATTCTGTCTGGGCACCTGGCATCAGCACCAGCATCTTCGCCAGCATCAGCACCAGTATCAGCATCAGCATTAGCATCAGCACCAGCATCAGTACCAGCATCTTCGCCAGCATCAGCATTAGCATCAGCACCAGCATCAGCACCAGCATCTTCGCCAGCATCAGCATCAGCATTAGCATCTTTGCCAGCATCAGCATCAGCACCAGCACCAGCATCCTAAGGTTCTGGGATAATTGCTGGGAAGCCATTGAAGCTGAAAATACTCAAGCCCCATTGGTGAACCCAGCGGAGGCTCAGGGCCCTGATTCGCTAGCCCAGGACAGAGGTTGATCGGTTGGTTAGTGTTTAATTAAATCTGTTCTGATCATGCCTTCACTGCAGCACTCTGATCCTCACTGACACCCACACGGGATAAACTAAACAGAGAAATAAAATACAAAACCTTTTGACTTGTTGTTGTATTGCTGTGGTTCTAAATTGACTGAAGGCATTATCCTGTTTATCTCTTTCCCTTAGCTAGGCTTAGACCCACTCACATATCTGTAATCCATCCATCCATCCATTCCCATCTATAAGTCTACTCAGTTCAGGGTACCCTGTCCGTTCCTATCTATCTATCTATAAGTCTACTCAGTTCAGGGTACCCTGTCCGTTCCTATCTATCTATAAGTCTACTCAGTTCAAGGTACCCTGTCCGTTCCTATCTATCTATAAGTCTACTCAGTTTAGGGTATCCTATCTATCTATAAGTCTACTCAGTTCAGGGTACCCTGTCCTTTCCTAACTATCTATAAGTCTACTCAGTTCAGGGTACCCTGTCCGTTTCTATCTATAAGTCTACTCAGTTCAGGGTACCCTGTCCGTTCCTATCTATCTATTAGTCTACTCAGTTCAGGGTACCCTGTCCGTTCCTATCTATAAGTCTACTCAGTTCAGGGTACCCTGTCCTTTCCTATCTATCTATCTATCTATCTATCTATAAGTCTACTCAGTTCAGGGTATCCTGTCCGTTCCTATCTATCTATCTATCTATCTATAAGTCTACTCAGTTCAGGGTACCCTGTCCGTTCCTATCTATAAGTCTACTCAGCAGACTCTCTTATCCAGAGAGACTTACAGTAGTGAGTAATTTAGCAGACTCTCTTATCCAGAGAGACTTACAGAAGTGAGTCATTTAGCAGACTCTCCTATCCAGAGAGACATACAGTAGTGAGTAATTTAGCAGACTCTCTTATCCAGAGACACTACAGTAGTGAGTCATTTAGCAGACTCTCTTATCCAGAACGACTTAACAGTAGTGAGTCGTTTAACAGACTCTCTTATCCAGAGACACTTAACAGTAGTGAGTCATTTAGCAGACTCTCTTATCCAGAGAGACTTACAGAAGTGAGTCATTTAGCAGACTCTCCTATCCAGAGAGACATACAGTAGTGAGTAATTTAGCAGACTCTCTTATCCAGAGACACTACAGTAGTGAGTCATTTAGCAGACTCTCTTATCCAGAACGACTTAACAGTAGTGAGTCGTTTAACAGACTCTCTTATCCAGAGACACTTAACAGTAGTGAGTCATTTAGCAGACTCTCTTATCCAGAGAGACTTACAGAAGTGAGTCATTTAGCAGACTCTCTTATTCCGCCTATGGGAATCGAACCCACAACCCAGCCGTTGCAAGTGCCATGCTCTGCCACCTGAGCGTGTGTTTGAATATTATATACATTATATATATTATAAAAAAGGTCCCTATATATATATATATATAGGGGGTGTTAAGACATCTCCACAATAATAAATGATCTACTATATTCTGGATTGCTCCAGTCTCATCCGTTACGCTGAAGGACAGAGTGTTAAAGCTGATGATATACCGTCAATTTTTGGGCCAATATTGCCAGCAATGGTTTACTGCAACAGGGTGGGGTATGAGACACTAGAGAGCATCGATGTGGCAATGAGAAACATGGACATGAATAGTAGATTTCATAGGAAGCGTAGATCAATTCAAAACTTAATGTCCTAATTTATTTCCTCATCTCCTATCACTTGTTATTGCCTGTTGACTGCCACATCTGTCCTGACATTTAGGCTTGCCATTACAAAGAGGTTGAATACTTATTGACTCAAGACATTTCAACTATTCATTTTGTATTTATTTATAAACATTTACAAAAACATAATTCCACTTTGACATTATGAGGTATTGTGTGTAGAGGCCAGTGACAAAAGAAATATCGCAATTGAATCCATTTTAAATTCAGGCTGTAACACAACAAAATGTGAATAAAATCGAGGGGTGTGAATAACTTCTGAAGGTACTGTATATATATATATATATATATGTATATGTATATATGGAAGTAGTTTAGTGCCCCCCCAAAAAGGGTTAAATATGGGTAAAATATATAAACAATATATATAATTTTAGGACAGACACTTTAAAATAAACTTTCTTTTGATGTATTATTTGATTATCAAATAGCTAAATGGTTAGTATGGATCCTCTGGGTTACATACATCCAAGTATGGTGTTTTCCCTTTTAAAAAAACAATGTTTGGACTGTTTGAGTATTTTTCTTCAAGTACTTGAGTACTCAAAAAAAAACAAGAAGCAGCTATTTTTTAGAACAAGGGCAACACTAGAGAAAATACATTGTGCCTTTCATCTACACTACCGGTCAAAATCGGCAAAAATAAAGAAAAACCCAAGAATGAGTAAATGTTTTAAAACTTTTGACCGATACTGTATATTCCAAAAAGTGAGCAACAATGCCAAATTTATCATAAACATTACAGATAACGATTCCTAATTAAAGGCACTGTACAAAAATATTTCCCAAGCTTTAAACATCCCAAGAAGCACTGTGCAAGCGATAATATTGAAATGGAAGGAGTATCAGACCACTGCAAATCTACCAAGACCTGGCCGTCCCTCTAAACTTTCAGCTCAAACAAGGAGAAGACTGATCAGAGATGCAGCCAAGAGGCCCATGATCACTCTGGATGAACTGCAGAGATCTACAGCTGAGGTGGGAGACTCTGTCCATAGGACAACAATCAGTCGTATATTGCACAAATCTGGCCTTTATGGAAGAGTGGCAAGAAGAAAGCCATTTCTTAAAGATATCCATAAAAAGTGTTGTTTAAAGTTTGCCACAAGCCACCTGGGAGACACACCAAACATGTGGAAGAAGGTGCTCTGGTCAGATGAAACCAAAATTGAACTTTTTGGCAACAATGCAAAACGTTATGTTTGGCGTAAAAGCAACACAGCTCATCACACTGAACACACCATCCCCACTGTCAAACATGGTGGTGGCAGCATCATGGTTTGGGCCTGCTTTTCTTCAGCAGGGACAGGGAAGATGGTTAAAATTGATGGGAAGATGGATGGAGCCAAATACAGGACCATTCTGGAAGAAAACCTGATGGAGTCTGCAAAAGACCTGAGACTGGGACGGAGATTTGTCTTCCAACAAGACAATGATCCAAAACATAAAGCAAAATCTACAATGGAATGGTTCAAAAATAAACATATCCAGGTGTTAGAATGGCCAAGTCAAAGTCCAGACCTGAATCCAATCGAGAATCTGTGGAAAGTGCTCTGAAAACTGCTGTTCACAAATGCTCTCCATCCAACCTCACTGAGCTCGAGCTGTTTTGCAAGGAGGAATGGGAAAAAATGTCAGTCTCTCGATGTGCAAAACTGATAGAGACATACCCCAAGCGACTTACAGCTGTAATCGCAGCAAAAGGTGGCGCTACAAAGTATTAACTTAAGGGGGCTGAATAATTTTGCACGCCCAATTTTTCAGTTTTTGATTTGTTAAAAAAGTTTGAAATATCCAATAAATATTGTTCCACTTCATGATTGTGTCCCACTTGTTGTTGATTCTTCACACAAAAAATACAGTTTTATATCTTTATGTTTGAAGCCTGAAATGTGGCAAAAGGTCGCAAAGTTCAAGGGGGGCCGAATACTTTCGCAAGGCACTGTATATTCAGTCAATTAAAAAAAAGTGCCTTTTAAAATGTATTTATTGAAAATGTAATAACAATCGATAGTATTATATATGTATGTGTTATATGGTTATATTATATCGTGGAACACACTCTTCAAAAGGTTAAAAACCTCAGCAGTGTGGCCCTGGCTGTGCAACGTCATAGCCTTGTTTTGTTAATGTAGCAGACAAGATACGCTTATTTCCCCGAGCCCTTATCACAGTCAAGACAACAATTTTATTTGATAGTGAAAAGTTGATGTAATATAACAGAATAAAAGACAACAGAACAGAGAGAAGAAATTCTTCCCCAGAAGAGGACTGGCCACCTCTCATAGTGTGGTTCCTCTCTAGGTATCTTCCTAGGTTCTGGCCTTTCTAGGGAGTTTTTCCTAGCCAACGTGCTTCAACACCTGCATTGCTTGCTGTTTTGGGGGTTTTAGGCTGGGTTTCTGCACAGCACTTTGAGATATCAGCTGATGTACGAAGGACTACATAAATACATTTGAACAGAGAGAAGAGATGCTTATCTCACGACTGGAACAGTTAATCTCACAGAGGGATCATTTGAAGACGGGC
>NC_143022.1:3725000-3792500 GCF_057628025.1 Oncorhynchus mykiss
TGAGTACTATGAGTCCTATGAGCCCTATGGGAGTCCTATGAGTCCTATGAGTCCTATGAGTACTATGAGTCCTATGAGTCCTATGAGCCCTTTGGGAATCCTATGAGCCCTTTGGGAGTCCTATGATACCTATGAGCCCTATGAGACCTATGATACCCATGAGCCCTATGAGACCTATGAGTACTATGAGTCCTATGAGCCCTTTGGGAGTCCTATGAGACCTATGAGTACTATGAGTCCTATGAGACCTTATGAGCCCTTTGGGAGTCCTATGAGCCCTTTGGGAGACCTATGATACCCATGAGCCCTATGAGACCTATGAGTACTATGAGTCCTATGAGCCCTTTGGGAGTCCTATGAGACCTATGAGTACTATGAGTCCTATGAGACCTTATGAGCCCTTTGGGAGTCCTATGAGCCCTTTGGGAGTCCTATGAGACCTATGAGCCCTATGAGTACTATGAGTCCTATGAGACCTATGAGCCCTTTGGGAGTCCTATGAATCATATGGGAGTCCTATGAGACTTATGGGCCCTGGTCATGGGGAATATAGTTCTATTTGTCTCTGTAAACAAACACATCCACCTGGAGGTACGGAGCGATTCAACGTTCCAGATTACTGTCTGGTTATCTCTGGATATTCCCCAGGCCGTAATGACGCTTGGTTACCTACAGTACCTTCAAATAGGGATTCAAGCAGGAGAAAGTCTGGTAGTAAACCACTACGAGGCTGCAGGGCCTTCATTATGAAGAGGATTTGTTCTGGGTTGATGAATCGTAATGCCAGATCAATCACAGAGAGTGAAAAGTAATTATGAATCTGAGGTCTAAGTGCACAGTGTTGGTTACAGGGCATATTAAACTAGATACAGCTTCTCTGTCTGTCCTGTCCTCTGCTGTTCCTGCCTGGTAGAGATGGGGTGTTGGTCTCCCAAACAAGCCATGACTAAAAACACCCCTGAGACTATCTGGCTGTTTAATCAATTAGAGCCAGAAGCATCTAGTGCTATCAGAACATGTTAGATGTGGCTGGTAGAAGAGAGCAGGAGCGCTCACCCTCTCTCTGTCCCTCTCTCTGTCTCCATCTTCCTCTCTCTCTCCCTTTCTGTCTCTCTGTCTCTCTCTCTTTTCTTCTCTCTCTCGCTCTCTTTTCCTCTGCCTCCCACTCTGTCTCTCCCTCTCCGTCTCTCTCTCCGTCTCCGTCTCTCTCTCCCTCTCCGTCTCTCTCTCCCTCTCCGTCTCTCTCTCCCTCTCCGTCTCTCTCTCCCTCTCCGTCTCTCTCTCCCTCTCCGTCTCTCCCTCTCCGTCTCTCCCTCTCCGTCTCTCTCTCTCTCCGTCTCGCTCTCCCTCTCCGTCTCTCTCTCCCTCTCCGTCTCTCTCTCCCTTCCCTCTCTCTCTCAGTCTCTCCCTCTCCGTCTCTCCCTCTCCGTCTCTCCCTCTCCGTCTCTCCCTCTCCGTCTCTCTCCCTCTCCGTCTCTCTCTCCCTCTCCGTCTCTCTCTCCCTCTCCGTCTCTCTCTCCCTCTCCGTCTCTCTCTCCCTCTCCGTCTCTCTCTCCCTCTCCGTCTCTCTCCCTCTCTCCCTCTCTCCCTCTCTCCGTCTCTCCCTCTCCGTCTCCCCCTCTCTCCGTCTCTCCCTCTCCGTCTCCCCCTCTCTGTCTCTCCCTCTCCGTCTCTCCGTCTCTCCGTCTCTCTCTCCGTCTCTCTCTCCCTCTCCGTCTCTCCGTCTCTCTCTCCGTCTCTCTCTCCGTCTCTCCCTCTCCGTCTCTCCCTCTCCGTCTCTCCCTCTCCGTCTCTCCCTCTCCGTCTCTCCCTCTCCCTCTCCGTCTCTCCCTCTCCCTCTCCGTCTCTCCGTCTCTCTCTCTCCGTCTCTCTCTCCCTCTCCGTCTCTCTCTCCCTCTCCGTCTCTCTCTCCCTCTCCGTCTCCGTCTCTCTCTCCCTCTCCGTCTCTCTCTCCCTCTCCGTCTCTCTCTCCCTCTCCCTCTCCGTCTCTCTCTCTCCCTCTCCCTCTCCGTCTCTCTCTCCCTCTCCCTCTCCGTCTCTCTCTCCCTCTCCCTCTCCGTCTCTCCCTCTCAGTCTCTCCCTCTCCGTCTCTCCCTCTTCGTCTATCTCTCCCTCTTCGTCTATCTCCGTCGCTCCCTCTCCGTCTCTCCCTCTCAGTCTCTCCCTCTCAGTCTCTCCCTCTCAGTCTCTCCCTCTCAGTCTCTCCCTCTCAGTCTCTCCCTCTCAGTCTCTCCCTCTCAGTCTCTCCCTCTCAGTCTCTCCCTCTCAGTCTCTCCCTCTCAGTCTCTCCGTCTCTCCGTCTCTCCCTCTCCGTCTCTCCGTCTCTCCCTCTCCGTCTCTCCCTCTCCGTCTCTCCCTCTCCGTCTCGCTCTCCCTCTCCGTCTCGCTCTCCCTCTCCCTCTCCGTCTCGCTCTCCCTCTCCGTCTCGCTCTCCCTCTCCCTCTCCGTCTCGCTCTCCCTCTCCGTCTCCCTCTCCGTCTCTCCGTCTCTCCCTCTCCCCCTCTCCGTCTCTCCCTCTCCGTCTCTCTCTCCCTCTCCGTCTCTCCCTCTCCGTCTCTCCCTCTCTCCCTCTCCGTCTCTCCCTCTCCGTCTCTCCCTCTCCGTCTCTCTCTCTCCGTCTCTCTCTCTCCGTCTCTCTCTCTCCGTCTCTCTCTCTCTCCATCTCTCCCTCTCCGTCTCTCTCTCCGTCTCTCTCCCCCTCTCCGTCTCTGTCCCCCTCTCCGTCTCTGTCCCCCTCTCCGTCTCTCTCCCGTCCGTCTCTCTCTCCCTCTCCGTCTCTCTCTCCGTCTCTCTCTCCCTCTCCCCCTCTCTCCCTCTCCGTCTCTCTCTCCCCTCTCTCCCTCTCCGTCTCTCTCTCCGTCTCTCTCTCCCTCTCCCTCTCCGTCTCTCTCTCCCTCTCCCTCTCCGTCTCTCTCTCCGTCTCTCTCTCTCTCCGTCTCTCTCTCCCTCTCCGTCTCTCCCTCCCTCTCCGTCTCTCCCTCCCTCTTCGTCTCTCTCTCCGTCTCTCCCTCTCCGTCGCTCCCTCTCCGTCTCTCTCGCTCCGTCTCTCCCTCTCCGTCTCGCTCTCCCTCTCCGTCTCTCCCTCTCCGTCTCGCTCTCCCTCTCCGTCTCTCCCTCTCCGTCTCGCTCTCCCTCTCCCTCTCCGTCTCGCTCTCCCTCTCCGTCTCCGTCTCTCTCTCCCCTCTCCGTCTCTCCCTCTCCGTCTCTCTCTCCCTCTTCGTCTATCTCTCCCTCTTCGTCTATCTCTCCCTCTTCGTCTATCTCCGTCGCTCCCTCTCCGTCTCTCTCTCTCAGTCTCTCCCTCTCAGTCTCTCCCTCTCCGTCTCTCCGTCTCTCCCTCTCCGTCTCTCCCTCTCCGTCTCGCTCTCCCTCTCCGTCTCGCTCTCCCTCTCCGTCTCGCTCTCCCTCTCCGTCTCGCTCTCCCTCTCCGTCTCGCTCTCCCTCTCCGTCTCGCTCTCCCTCTCCGTCTCGCTCTCCCTCTCCGTCTCGCTCTCCCTCTCCGTCTCGCTCTCCCTCTCCGTCTCGCTCTCCCTCTCCGTCTCGCTCTCCCTCTCCGTCTCGCTCTCCCTCTCCGTCTCGCTCTCCCTCTCGCTCTCCCTCTCCGTCTCGCTCTCCCTCTCCGTCTCGCTCTCCCTCTCCCTCTCCGTCTCGCTCTCCCTCTCCGTCGCTCCCTCTCCGTCTCTCTCGCTCCGTCTCTCCCTCTCCGTCTCGCTCTCCCTCTCCGTCTCTCCCTCTCCGTCTCGCTCTCCCTCTCCGTCTCTCCCTCTCCGTCTCGCTCTCCCTCTCCCTCTCCGTCTCGCTCTCCCTCTCCGTCTCCGTCTCGCTCTCCCTCTCCCTCTCCGTCTCTCCCTCTCCGTCTCTCTCTCCCTCTTCGTCTATCTCTCCCTCTTCGTCTATCTCTCCCTCTTCGTCTATCTCTCCCTCTTCGTCTATCTCCGTCGCTCCCTCTCCGTCTCTCTCTCTCAGTCTCTCCCTCTCAGTCTCTCCCTCTCCGTCTCTCCGTCTCTCCCTCTCCGTCTCTCCCTCTCCGTCTCTCCCTCTCCGTCTCTCCCTCTCCGTCTCTCCCTCTCCGTCTCTCCCTCTCCGTCTCGCTCTCCCTCTCCGTCTCGCTCTCCCTCTCCGTCTCGCTCTCCCTCTCCGTCTCGCTCTCCCTCTCCGTCTCGCTCTCCCTCTCCGTCTCGCTCTCCCTCTCCGTCTCGCTCTCCCTCTCCGTCTCGCTCTCCCTCTCCGTCTCGCTCTCCCTCTCCGTCTCCGTCTCGCTCTCCCTCTCGCTCTCCCTCTCCGTCTCGCTCTCCCTCTCCGTCTCGCTCTCCCTCTCCCTCTCCCTCTCCCTCTCCGTCTCGCTCTCCCTCTCCGTCTCTCTCTCTCTCCCTCCCTCTCCGTCTCTCCCTCTCCCCCTCTCCGTCTCTCCCTCTCCGTCTCCCTCTCCCTCTCCGTCTCTCCCTCTCCGTCTCTCCCTCTCTCCGTCTCTCCCTCTCCGTCTCTCCCTCTCCGTCTCTCCCTCTCCGTCTCTCCCTCTCCGTCTCTCTCTCTCCGTCTCTCTCTCTCAGTCTCTCTCTCTCTCCATCTCTCCCTCTCCGTCTCTCTCTCCGTCTCTCTCCCCCTCTCCGTCTCTCTCCCGTCCGTCTCTCTCTCCCTCTCCGTCTCTCTCTCCGTCTCTCTCTCCCTCTCCGTCTCTCCCTCTCCGTCTCTCCCTCTCCCCCTCTCTCCCTCTCCGTCTCTCTCTCCGTCTGTCTCTCCCTCTCCCTCTCCCTCTCCGTCTCCCTCTCCGTCTCTCTCTCTATCCGTCTCTCTCTCCCTCTCCGTCTCTCCCTCCCTCTCCGTCTCTCCCTCCCTCTTCGTCTCTCTCTCCGTCTCTCCCTCTCCGTCGCTCCCTCTCCGTCTCTCTCGCTCCGTCTCTCCCTCTCCGTCTCGCTCTCCCTCTCCCTCTCCCTCTCCGTCTCGCTCTCCCTCTCCCTCTCCGTCTCTCTCTCCCTCTCCGTCTCTCTCTCCGTCTCCGTCTCGCTCTCCCTCTCCGTCTCGCTCTCCCTCTCCGTCTCGCTCTCCCTCTCCGTCTCGCTCTCCCTCTCCGTCTCGCTCTCCGTCTCGCTCTCCGTCTCCCTCTCCGTCTCTCCCTCCCTCTCCGTCTCTCCCTCTCCCCCTCTCCGTCTCTCCCTCTCCGTCTCTCTCTCCCTCTCCGTCTCTCCCTCTCCGTCTCTCTCTCCGTCTCTCTCTCTATCCGTCTCTCTCTCCCTCTCCGTCTCTCCCTCCCTCTCCGTCTCTCCCTCCCTCTCCGTCTCTCCCTCCCTCTTCGTCTCTCTCTCCGTCTCTCCCTCTCCGTCGCTCCCTCTCCGTCTCTCTCGCTCCGTCTCTCCCTCTCCGTCTCGCTCTCCCTCTCCGTCTCTCCCTCTCCGTCTCGCTCTCCCTCTCCGTCTCTCCCTCTCCGTCTCGCTCTCCCTCTCCCTCTCCGTCTCGCTCTCCCTCTCCGTCTCTCTCTCCCTCTCCGTCTCTCTCTCCGTCTCCGTCTCTCTCTCCGTCTCCGTCTCTCTCTCCGTCTCTCTCTCTCTGTCTCTCTCTCTCTGTCTCTCTCCCCCTCTCTGTCTCTCTCCCCCTCTCTCTCCCCCTCTCCGTCTCTCTCCCCCTCTCCGTCTCTCTCCCCCTCTCCGTCTCTCTCCCCCTCTCCGTCTCTCTCCCCCTCTCCGTCTCTCTCCCCCTCTCCGTCTCTCTCCGTCTCTCTCCCCCTCTCCGTCTCTCTCTCCGTCTCCCTGTCTCTCCCGCTCTGTCTCTCTGTCTCTCTCTCTCTCTCTCTCTGTCTCTCTCTCTCTGTCTCTCTCTCTCTGTCTCTCTCTCTCTGTCTCTCTCTCTCTCTCTCTGTCTCTCTCTCTCTGTCTCTCTCTCGCTCTCCCTCACTCCTCCCTGTCTCTCCCTCTCCATCTTTTCCTGTCTCCCTCTCTCTCCTCCTCTCTCCCTCTCTGCCTCCCTGTCTCTCCCTCTCCATCTCTTCCTCTCTCCCTCTCCTCCTCTCCCCCCCCTCTCTTCCTCTCCATCTTTTCCTGTCTCCATCACTCCCGACTCTTACTAAACTGAAACAATAGCTAACAAGTGGTTAAATATTGAGAAACAGATATATGAATGAATATGAATTGTATAACTAGTGTAGCTATCGATGATGTATGTGATGTTATTATGACAGTATGTGTATGCCTGCTGTATCCTAGTCTTATCTCTCCTTATTTAGAAACAATTACCCAGAATGCATCCACACGTCTCCTAAGTCACCATCTCTACATCTGCTAGATATAATCATATATTATAACATCTCTAATATAATAAGGCAAGTGTATCAATTTGCACATCCGGGCCTGCGTCCCAAACCCTAAAAATACAGTAGTGTGCTATCTAGGGAATAGGGTGCGTTTGACACGCACCGTGGCTCTGACAGGGCTGATGGTAGTATTCATGGATTCATCTTTGTACCTAATATTATGACTGCTCCTCTATGTGCGTAGCCATCCTCAACGACTACACTCTAATGGAACGAATTGAGGATGTATCATCCGAGAGGCCAGAGAAGAGAAGAGGGGTGGGGAGAGGAGAGGAGAGGAGAGGAGATGAATATGACTTACCAGATTCTTCAATGCAGAGAGAGAGGAGAGGAGAGGAGAGGAGAGGAGAGGAGATGAATATGACTTACCAGATTCTTCAATGCAGAGAGAGAGGAGAGGAGAGGAGAGGAGAGAGGAGATGAATATGACTTACCAGATTCTTCAATGCAGAGAGAGAGGAGAGAGGCCAGAGAAGAGAAGAGGGGTGGGGAGAGGAGAGGAGAGGAGAGGAGAGGAGAGGAGAGGAGGAATATGACTTACCAGATTCTTCAATGCAGAGAGAGAGGAGAGAGGCCAGACAGTCACAGTCACTACAGGATCACAGAGGGGCCAATCACAGGTTCAGACACCTTGGCAGACAGACAGAGAGACAGTCAGACAGTCACTCAGTCAAATAAACAGTCAATAAGATAAACTGTCAGAAAAACAGTCAGTCAGCCAGTTAGATAAATAGTCAGTCAGATAAACAGTCAGTCAGATAAACAGTCAGTCAGACAGTTAGATAAACAGACAGTCAGTCAGTGAGATAAATAGTCAGTCAGATAAACAGACAGTCAGTCAGTCAGATAAAAAATCAGTCAGTCAGACAGTCAGATAAACAGACAGTCAGTCAGTCAGATAAACAGTCAGTCAGATAAACAGTCAGTCAGACAGTGAGATAAATAGTCAGTCAGATAAACAGACAGTCAGTCAGTCAGATAAAAAAATCAGTCAGACAGTCAGTCAGATAAACAGTCAGTCAGATAAACAGAAAGTCAGATAAACAGTCAGTCAGACAGTTAGATAAACAGACAGTCAGTCAGTGAGATAAATAGTCAGTCAGAAAAACAGTCAGTCAGATAAACAGACAGTCAGTCAGTCAGATAAAAAAATCAGTCAGTTAGACAGTCAGATAAACAGACAGTCAGACAGTGAGATAAATAGTCAGTCAGATAAACAGACAGTCAGTCAGTCAGATAAAAAAATCAGTCAGACAATCAGTCAGATAAACAGTCAGTCAGATAAACAGAAAGTCAGATAAATAGTCAGTCAAACAGTTAGATAAACAGACAGTCAGTCAGTGAGATAAATAGTCAGTCAGATAAACAGAAAGTCAGATAAACAGTCAGTCAGACAGTTAGATAAACAGACAGTCAGTCAGTGAGATAAACAGTCAGTCAGGTAAACAGAAAGTCAGATAAAGTCAGTCAGATAAACAGTCAGTCAGATAAACAGTCAGTCAGTTAGATAAAAAATCTGTCAGACAGTCAGTCAGACAGTCAGATAAACAGTCAGTCAGTCAGAAAAAAATCAGTCAGACAGTCAGTCAGACAGTCAGTCAGAAAAAAATCAGTCAGACAGTCAGTCAGACAGTCAGTCAGACAGATAAACAGTCAGTCAGATAAACAGTCAGTGAGATAAACAGTCAGTCAGGTAAACAGAAAGTCAGATAAAGTCAGTCAGATAAACAGTCAGTCAGATAAACAGTCAGTCAGTTAGATAAAAAATCTGTCAGACAGTCAGTCAGACAGTCAGATAAACAGTCAGTCAGTCAGAAAAAAATCAGTCAGACAGTCAGTCAGACAGTCAGTCAGAAAAAAATCAGTCAGACAGTCAGTCAGACAGTCAGTCAGACAGATAAACAGTCAGTCAGATAAACAGTCAGTCAGATAAACAGTCAGTCAGTTAGATAAAAAATCTGTCAGACAGTCAGTCAGATAAACACAAACGGATTTAGAAAGCCTGTTATTAAAATAAAAATATAAAAACATACACACATATATTTGCATCTCGAAATCGTCACAGAAGATGACATTACTTGCAACAGAATCTATAATTTCTATTACAGAAAGTTTGAATTCAAATCAAATACTTTTGAGTGCAATGGAAAGGATATAATTGATGAGGTAGTGTATTTCTGGTGCTGTTTGTCTATGTGTGCCCTATATATCCTGTGTAGAAAGTAACTTAATAAATAAATATGATATTCTAATATAATCCAGGTGGGTAAGTATGGGGATAGGGTGGGTGGTGGTGGTGGTGGGGGGGGGGGGGGGGGGGGGTGGACTAGCTTAGTGTCTCCAGGGGCCTGGGATGGGTTCCCTCCCTGTTGAGGGGAACCTTTTGTTCTGTGATAAATTAACGTTGTCAGTTTCCCACGCTGCCATGTTGTCGGGTACTACTACAGGGAGCAGGAGACTCACTCAACAACAACGGTCTGTTTTCTTTCCATTTTAACTTTCATTTTTTGTTGTTGTTGTTGTTGTTGTTGTGCATGCACACACACACACACACACACACACACACACACACACAAACAACAGTAACTCAGAACTTCCAATTCTAGCAGCAAACATAACAGATGTAGCCTATGGACCCATTTCCCCCCCTCCCAGAACAATGTCTTAGTATTGAGAGACTCAGAACAACTGTAATACCTATGGACCCACCCCCCCCCCCCTCCCAGAACAATGTCTTAGTATTGAGAGACTCAGAACAACTGTAATACCTATGGACCCATCCCCCCCCCCCTCCCAGAACAATGTCTTAGTATTGAGAGACTCAGAACAACTGTAATACCTATGGACCCATCCCCCCCCCCCCCCTCCCAGAAAGAACAATGTCTTAGTATTGAGAGACTCAGAACAACTGTAATACCTATGGACCCATTCCCCCCCCCCCCCCCCTCCCAGAACAATGTCTTAGTATTGAGTGACTCAGAACAACTGTAATACCTATGGACCCATTCCCCCCCCCCCCTCCCCCCTCCCAGAACAATGTCTTAGTATTGAGAGACAACTGTAATACCTTGCATTTCTCCAAAACAGAAGTAAAAGTCATGACAATCTCTCACTACATGTCTATCTAGGTTCTCTACCTGCCCAGAAAGGTTACAGACAAATATCTCATTATTTGCTCTTTTTGGGGTTTTTTTTCAGGAATTAAATTATTTTTGAGCGGTATATCTATTTATACTGTCCTGAGCATTAATGTCGGTAGAATTCAAACTAGAATCATTTTATTGTGGCAAAGGGGGCAAAAACCAATATTGTGATCCGACCGTTTTACAGACCTATAGATGTATGAATGACTAGAAGGTTTATGTTTCTTATTTATAAAAATATTTTAAAAAAGACTGTTCAAGTGGTCTCTGAGCAATAAAATACAACCTCCCCTATCTTATCTAAGATCAGAAATTCAGATTATTTGGCAAAAGATACATTTGGATTCAATACATAGTGTGTCTCTATGATAGTCAAATTCTTCACAAGCGCAATCTGTGTGTGTCCTAAAAAAGGAACATGATTCTCTTCTATAGTACACTTCCTTTTCACCAGAGCCCTATAGACCCCCGCTCAGAAGTAGTGCACTAAAAAGGGGATAGGGTGCTATTTGGGACACAAATCGCTAACTATTTTACTGGCCATACAAATAATTATTTCACGTATTTGCATATTTATCTGAGAGTGAAGAAGAGACTCACACTCTTCTCACACACACTCACACAGACAGACAGAGAGAAAGAGACAGTGTGGACATTATCTCAGACAGACAGACAGACAGACAGACAGACAGACAGACAGACAGACAGACAGACAGACAGACAGACACAGACAGACAGACACAGACAGACAGACAGACAGACAGACAGACAGACAGACAGACAGACAGACAGACAGACAGACAGACAGACAGACAGAAAGAGACAGACAGAAGAGACAGTGTGGACACTCACTCAGACAGACAGACAGACAGTGTAGACATTTGGTTGGAAACTGAATGATGCAAATATTATTACCATCTCAGAAAGACAGAGAGAGACAGATATTATTACCATCACAGAGAGACAGAGAGAGACAGATATTATTACCACCTCAGACAGACAGAGAGAGACAGATATTATTACCACCTCAGAGAGACAGAGAGAGACAGATATTATTACCATGTCAGAGAGACAGAGATAGACAGATATTATTACCATCTCAGAGAGACAGAGAGAGACAGATATTATTACCATCTCAGAGAGACAGAGAGAGACAGATATTATTACCATCTCAGAGAGACAGAGAGAGACAGATATTATTACCATCTCAGAAAGACAGAGAGAGACAGATATTATTACCATCACAGAGAGACAGAGAGAGACAGATATTATTACCACCTCAGACAGACAGAGAGAGACAGATATTATTACCACCTCAGAGAGACAGAGAGAGACAGATATTATTACCATGTCAGAGAGACAGAGAGAGACAGATATTATTACCATCTCAGAGAGACAGAGAGAGACAGATATTATTACCACCTCAGAGAGACAGAGAGAGACAGATATTATTACCATCTCAGAGAGACAGAGATAGACAGATATTATTACCATCTCAGAGAGACAGAGAGAGACAGATATTATTACCATCTCAGAGAGACAGAGAGAGACAGATATTATTACCATCTCAGAGAGACAGAGAGAGACAGATATTATTACCATCTCAGAGAGACAGAGAGAGACAGATATTATTACCATCTCAGAGAGACAGAGAGAGACAGATATTATTACCATCTCACTCACTCACACAGACACACAGACACAAAGACAGACAGACAGACAGACAGACAGACAGACAGACAGACAGACAGACAGACAGACAGACAGACAGACAGACAGACAGACAGACAGACAGACAGACAGACAGACAGAGACAGACAGAGACAGAGACAGAGACAGAGACAGAGACAGACAGACAGACAGACAGACAGAGACAGACAGAGACAGACAGAGACACAGACACACGTGTGTACAGCGGTTACATCCAACAACTAACAGTTCATCATTATCATCAACAACGATAATTCTATTTTTACTTTGTAATGACAAAGCGTCTTTAAAATAGGGGACTTCCAATTCAACAGTAATCCAAAGCAGAACTTATTGCAAACAATATTTAAATTCGACATTTGAATTTGTATAAAAGTGGTTACATCCAACTAAACAGTTGTTCTGTCCTGTTTTATGGACGGCATTCATCATTGGCAATAAATATAATTCTATATTGACCATGTAATAACATAGAGTCACTAAGCAGGAGAGCTCAAATTCAACTCAGGAAAGATTTCAAAAAAACTAAAATGATAAAACAGTAACCTCAGATCGTGACGAACACTGTGATGACGAAGAGTGAACCAAGATATCATGGCGACTGATCTGAACAGAGAACAGGTGAAATTACAATCCATCCATCACACCTTTCCTCAAAATGATATTTTCCCTATATAGTGCACTACTTTAGACCAGAGCCTGCACCCTATTCCCTATGTAGTGCACTACATTAGACCAGAGCCCTATGGCACCCTATTCCCTATATAGTGCACTACTTTAGACCAGAGCCCTATTCCCCTATATAGTGCACTATTTTAGACCAGAGCCTGCACCCTATTCCCTATGTAGTGCACTACATTAGACCAGAGCCCTATGGCACCCTATTCCCTATATAGTGCACTACTTTAGACCAGAGCCCTATTCCCCTATATAGTGCACTACTTTAGACCAGAGCCTGCACCCTATTCCCTATGTAGTGCACTACTTTAGACCAGGACCCATAGGGAGTAGGGTGCCATTTTGGGACACACCAAAGCAACGACTACAACTTCAGACCTCTTCAGCTTCACGTCTCACTTATGTAATAATTTTAATAAATCGTTATAATTAGAATAACATTATACCGTACCAGGCGATTTCTTTCCAATGTAGCTACAGCCATGCGGGACCTCTATACCAGGCGATGTCAGCAGTACTTCTATACCAGGCGGTGTCAGCAGTACCTCTATACCAGGCGGTGTCAGCAGTACCTCTATACCAGGCGGTGTCAGCAGTACCTCTATACCAGGCGGTGTCAGCAGTACCTCTATACCAGGCGGTGTCAGCAGTACCTCTATACCAGGCAGTGTCAGAGGAAGGCCCAAAAAACAGACTCCAGTCACCAAAGTCAAAGACTGTTCTCTGGCACGGCAAGCGGTACCGGAGCGCCAAGTGTAGGTCCAAAAATAACTGCTTCTACCCCCAAGCCGTAAGACTGTTGAACAATTAATGAAATGGCCACCTGGACAATTTATATTGGCCCCCCACCCCCTTGTTTTGTACAATGCTGCTACTTGCTGTTTATTATCTATGCATAGTAAATTCACCCCTACCGAAATGCACAAATTACCTCAACTAAACAGTACACCCACACATTAACTCGGTAATGGTACCCCCTGTATATAGCCTCCACATTAACTCGGTAATGGTGCCCCCTGTATATAGCCTCCACATTGACTCTGTACCCCCTGTATATAGCCTCCACATTGACTCTGTACCGGTACCCCCTGTATATAGCCTCCACATTGACTCTGTACCGGTACCCCCTGTATATAGCCTCCACATTGACTCTGTACCGGTACCCCCTGTATATAGCCTCCACATTGACTCTGTACCGGTACCCCCTGTATATAGCCTCCACATTGACTCTGTACCGGTGCCCCCTGTATATAGCCTCCACATTGACTCTGTACCGGTACCCCCTGTATATAGCCTCCACATTGACTCTGTACCGGTACCCCCTGTATATAGCCTCGTTACTAACCTGTAACCCTCCACATTGACTCGGTACCGGTACCCCCAGTATATAGCCTCCACATTGACTCTGTACCGTAATACCCTGTATATAGCATCCACATTGACTCTGTACCGGTACCCCCTGTATATAGCCTCGTTACTAACCTGTAACCCTCCACATTGACTCTGTACCGGTACCCCCTGTATATAGTCTCCACATTGACTCGGTACCGGTGCCCCCTGTATACAGCCTCCACATTGACTCTGTACCGGTGCCCCCTGTATATAGCCTCCACATTGACTATGTACCGGTATCCCCTGTATATAGCCTCCACATTGACTCTGTACCGGTGACCCCTGTATATAGCCTCCACATTGATTCTGTACCAGTACCCCCTGTATATAGCCTCCACATTGACTCTGTACCGTAACACCCTGTATATAGCCTCCACATTGACTCGGTACCGGTGCCCCTGTATATAGCCTCCACATTGACTCGGTACCGTAACACCCTGTATATAGCCTCCACATTGACTCGGTACCGGTACCCCCTGTATATAGCCTCCACATTGACTCTGTACCGGTGCCCCCTGTATATAGCCTCCACATTGACTCGGTACCGGTGCCCCCTGTATATAGCCTCCACATTGACTCGGTACCGGTACCCCCTGTATATAGCCTCCACATTGACTCGGTACCGGTGCCCCCTGTATATAGCCTCCACATTGACTCTGTACCGGTGCCCCCTGTATATAGCCTCCACATTGACTTGTGTACCGTAACCCCCTGTATATAGCCTCCACATTGACTCTGTACCGGTACCCCCTGTATATAGCCTCCACATTGACTCTGTACCGGTGCCCCCTGTATATAGCCTCCACATTGACTCTGTACCGGTGCCCCCTGTATATAGCCTCCACATTGACTCTGTACCGGTGCCCCCTGTATATAGCCTCCACATTGACTCTGTACCGGTGCCCCCTGTATATAGCCTCCACATTGACTCTGTACCGGTACCCCCTGTATATAGCCTCCACATTGCCTCGGTACCGGTGCCCCCTGTATATAGCCTCCACATTGACTCTGTACCGGTGCCCCCTGTATATAGCCTCCACACTGACTCTGTACCGGTGCCCCCTGTATATAGCCTCCACATTGACTCTGTACCGGTGCCCCCTGTATATAGCCTCCACAATGACTCTGTACCGGTGCCCCCTGTATATAGCCTCCACATTGACTCTGTACCGGTGCCCCCTGTATATAGCCTCCACATTGACTCTGTACCAGTACCCCCTGTATATAGCCTCCACATTGACTCTGTACCGGTACCCCCTGTATATAGCCTCCACATTGACTCGGTACCGGTGCCCCCTGTATATAGCCTCCACATTGACTCTGTACCGTAACACCCTGTATATAGCCTCCACATTGACTCTGTGCCGGTGCCCCCTGTATATAGCCTCCACACTGACTCTGTACCGGTGCCCCCTGTATATAGCCTCCACATTGACTCTGTACCGGTGCCCCCTGTATATAGCCTCCACATTGACTCTGTACCGGTGCCCCCTGTATATAGCCTCCACATTGACTCTGTACCGGTGCCCCCTGTATATATCCTCCACATTGACTCTGTACCGGTGCCCCCTGTATATAGCCTCCACATTGACTCTGTACCGTAATACCCTGTATATAGCCTCCACATTGACTCTGTACCGTAATACCCTGTATATAGCCTCCACATTGACTCTGTACCGGTGCCCCCTGTATATATCCTCCACATTGACTCTGTACCGTAATACCCTGTATATAGCCTCCACATTGACTCTGTACCGTAATACCCTGTATATAGCCTCCACATTGACTCTGTACCGTAATACCCTGTATATAGCCTTCACATTGACTCTGTACCGGTGCCCCCTGTATATAGCCTCCACATTGACTCTGTACCGTAATACCCTGTATATAGCCTCCACATTGACTCTGTACCGGTGCCCCCTGTATATAGCCTCCACATTGACTCTGTACCGTAACACCCTGTATATAGCCTCCACATTGACTCTGTACCGGTACCCCCTGTATATAGCCTCCACATTGACTCTGTACCGGTACCCCCCTGTATATAGCCTCCACATTGACTCTGTACCGGTACCCCCCTGTATATAGCCTCCACATTGACTCTGTACCGTAATACCCTGTATATAGCCTCCACATTGACTCTGTACCGGTACCCCCCTGTATATAGCCTCCACATTGACTCTGTACCATAATACCCTGTATATAGCCTGGTGATTGTTGTTTTATTGTGTTACTTTTTATTAAAATTGTTTTATTTATTTAGCAAATATTTTCTTAACTCTATTTCTTGAACTGCATTGATGGTTAGGGGCTTGTAAGTAAGTACTTCACAGTAAGGTCTACCTACACCTGTTGTAATCGATGCATGTGACAAATACAATTTCATTTGATACAAGGACTTTACTAAACACACAGTTAGAATACCACGACTGAGGAATACCCTGACTTCACTAAACACCCTGACTTCACTAAACACCCTGACTTCACTAAACACCCTGACTTCACTAAACACCCTGACACACTAAACACCCTGACACACTAAACACCCTGACACACTAAACACCCTGACACACTAAACACCCTGACTTTACTAAACACCCTGACTTTACTAAACACCCTGACACACTAAACACCCTGACTTCACTAAACACCCTGACTTTACTAAACACCCTGACACACTAAACACCCTGACACACTAAACACCCTGACTTTACTAAACTCCCTGACTTTACTAAACACCCTGACTTTACTAAACACCCTGACTTTACTAAACACCCTGACTTTACTAAACACCCTGACTTTACTAAACTCCCTGACTTTACTAAACACCCTGACTTTACTAAACACCCTGACTTTACTAAACTCCCTGACTTTACTAAACACCCTGACTTTACTAAACTCCCTGACTTTACTAAACACCCTGACTTTACTAAACTCCCTGACTTTACTAAACACCCTGACTTTACTAAACTCCCTGACTTTACTAAACACCCTGACTTTACTAAACACCCTGACTTTACTAAACACCCTGACTTTACTAAACACCCTGACACACTAAACACCCTGACTTCACTAAACACCCTGACTTCACTAAACACCCTGACTTCACTAAACACCCTGACACACTAAACACCCTGACACACTAAACACCCTGACACACTAAACACCCTGACACACTAAACACCCTGACTTTACTAAACACCCTGACACACTAAACACCCTGACACACTGAACACCCTGACTTTACTAAACACCCCGAAACACTAAACACCCTGACTTTACTAAACACCCTGACACACTAAACACCCTGACTTTACTAAACACCCTGACTTCACTAAACACCCTGACACACTAAACACCCTGACACACTAAACACCCTGACACACTAAACACCCTGACACACTAAACACCCTGACACACTAAACACCCTGACTTCACTAAACACCCTGACACACTAAACACCCTGACACACTAAACACCCTGACACACTAAACACCCTGACACACTGACACACTAAACACCCTGACTTCACTAAACACCCTGACACACTAAACACCCTGACTTCACTAAACACCCTGACACACTAAACACCCTGACTTCACTAAACACCCTGACACACTAAACACCCTGACTTTACTAAACACCCTGACTTTACTAAACACCCTGACACACTAAACACCCTGACACACTAAACACCCTGACACACTAAACACCCTGACACACTAAACACCCTGACACACTAAACACCCTGACACACTAAACACCCTGACACACTAAACACCCTGACTTCACTAAACACCCTGACACACTAAACACCCTGACACACTAAACACCCTGACACACTAAACACCCTGACACACTAAACACCCTGACACACTAAACACCCTGACACACTAAACACCCTGACTTCACTAAACACCCTGACACACTAAACACCCTGACACACTAAACACCCTGACTTCACTAAACACCCTGACACACTAAACACCCTGACACACTAAACACCCTGACACACTAAACACCCTGACACACTAAACACCCTGACTTCACTAAACACCCTGACTTCACTAAACACCCTGACACACTAAACACCCTGACACACTAAACACCCTGACACACTAAACACCCTGACACACTAAACACCCTGACACACTAAACACCCTGACACACTAAACACACTGACACACTAAACACCCTGACTTCACTAAACACCCTGACACACTAAACACCCTGACTTCACTAAACACCCTGACTTCACTAAACACCCTGACACACTAAACACCCTGACTTCACTAAACACCCTGACACACTAAACACCCTGACTTTACTAAACACCCTGACTTTACTAAACACCCTGACACACTAAACACCCTGACACACTAAACACCCTGCCTTTACTAAACACCCTGCCTTTACTAAACACCCTGACACACTAAACACCCTGACACACTAAACACCCTGACACACTAAACACCCTGACACACTAAACACCCTGACACACTAAACACCCTGACTTCACTAAACACCCTGACACACTAAACACCCTGACACACTAAACACCCTGACACACTAAACACCCTGACTTCACTAAACACCCTGACACACTAAACACCCTGACACACTAAACACCCTGACACACTAAACACCCTGACACACTAAACACCCTGACTTCACTAAACACCCTGACTTCACTAAACACCCTGACACACTAAACACCCTGACACACTAAACACCCTGACTTCACTAAACACCCTGACTTCACTAAACACCCTGACACACTAAACACCCTGACACACTAAACACCCTGACACACTAAACACCCTGACTTCACTAAACACCCTGACACACTAAACACCCTGACACACTAAACACCCTGACACACTAAACACCCTGACACACTAAACACCCTGACTTCACTAAACACCCTGACTTCACTAAACACCCTGACACACTAAACACCCTGACACACTAAACACCCTGACTTCACTAAACACCCTGACACACTAAACACCCTGACACACTAAACACCCTGACACACTAAACACCCTGACACACTAAACACCCTGACACACTAAACACCCTGACTTCACTAAACACCCTGACACACTAAACACCCTGACACACTAAACACCCTGACACACTAAACACCCTGACTTCACTAAACACCCTGACACACTAAACACCCTGACACACTAAACACCCTGACACACTAAACACCCTGACACACTAAACACCCTGACACACTAAACACCCTGACTTCACTAAACACCCTGACACACTAAACACCCTGACACACTAAACACCCTGACACACTAAACACCCTGACTTTACTAAACACCCTGACTTTACTAAACACCCTGACACACTAAACACCCTGACACACTAAACACCCTGACACACTAAACACCCTGACACACTAAACACCCTGACACACTAAACACCCTGACACACTAAACACCCTGACTTCACTAAACACCCTGACACACTAAACACCCTGACACACTAAACACCCTGACACACTAAACACCCTGACACACTAAACACCCTGACACACTAAACACCCTGACACACTAAACACCCTGACACACTAAACACCCTGACACACTAAACACCCTGACACACTAAACACCCTGACACACTAAACACCCTGACACACTAAACACCCTGACACACTAAACACCCTGACACACTAAACACCCTGACTTCACTAAACACCCTGACTTCACTAAACACCCTGACACACTAAACACCCTGACACACTAAACACCCTGACTTCACTAAACACCCTGACACACTAAACACCCTGACACACTAAACACCCTGACACACTAAACACCCTGACACACTAAACACCCTGACACACTAAACACCCTGACACACTAAACACCCTGACACACTAAACACCCTGACTTCACTAAACACCCTGACACACTAAACACCCTGACACACTAAACACCCTGACACACTAAACACCCTGACACACTAAACACCCTGACACACTAAACACCCTGACACACTAAACACCCTGACACACTAAACACCCTGACTTCACTAAACACCCTGACTTCACTAAACACCCTGACACACTAAACACCCTGACACACTAAACACCCTGACTTCACTAAACACCCTGACACACTAAACACCCTGACACACTAAACACCCTGACACACTAAACACCCTGACACACTAAACACCCTGACACACTAAACACCCTGACACACTAAACACCCTGACACACTAAACACCCTGACTTCACTAAACACCCTGACTTCACTAAACACCCTGACACACTAAACACCCTGACTTCACTAAACACCCTGACTTCACTAAACACCCTGACACACTAAACACCCTGACACACTAAACACCCTGGCTTCACTAAACACCCTGACACACTAAACACCCTGACACACTAAACACCCTGACACACTAAACACCCTGACACACTAAACACCCTGACACACTAAACACCCTGACTTCACTAAACACCCTGACACACTAAACACCCTGACACACTAAACACCCTGACACACTAAACACCCTGACACACTAAACACCCTGACTTCACTAAACACCCTGACTTCACTAAACACCCTGACACACTAAACACCCTGACACACTAAACACCCTGACACACTAAACACCCTGACACACTAAACACCCTGACTTCACTAAACACCCTGACACACTAAACACCCTGACACACTAAACACCCTGACTTCACTAAACACCCTGACACACTAAACACCCTGACACACTAAACACCCTGACACACTAAACACCCTGACACACTAAACACCCTGACACACTAAACACCCTGACACACTAAACACCCTGACACACTAAACACCCTGACTTCACTAAACACCCTGACACACTAAACACCCTGACACACTAAACACCCTGACACACTAAACACCCTGACACACTAAACACCCTGACACACTAAACACCCTGACACACTAAACACCCTGACTTCACTAAACACCCTGACTTCACTAAACACCCTGACACACTAAACACCCTGACACACTAAACACCCTGACTTCACTAAACACCCTGACACACTAAACACCCTGACACACTAAACACCCTGACACACTAAACACCCTGACACACTAAACACCCTGACACACTAAACACCCTGACACACTAAACACCCTGACACACTAAACACCCTGACTTCACTAAACACCCTGACTTCACTAAACACCCTGACACACTAAACACCCTGACACACTAAACACCCTGACACACTAAACACCCTGACACACTAAACACCCTGACACACTAAACACCCTGACACACTAAACACCCTGACTTCACTAAACACCCTGACTTCACTAAACACCCTGACACACTAAACACCCTGACACACTAAACACCCTGACACACTAAACACCCTGACACACTAAACACCCTGACACACTAAACACCCTGACACACTAAACACCCTGACACACTAAACACCCTGACTTCACTAAACACCCTGACACACTAAACACCCTGACACACTAAACACCCTGACTTCACTAAACACCCTGACACACTAAACACCCTGACACACTAAACACCCTGACACACTAAACACCCTGACTTCACTAAACACCCTGACACACTAAACACCCTGACACACTAAACACCCTGACACACTAAACACCCTGACTTCACTAAACACCCTGACACACTAAACACCCTGACACACTAAACACCCTGACTTCACTAAACACCCTGACACACTAAACACCCTGACACACTAAACACCCTGACACACTAAACACCCTGACACACTAAACACCCTGACACACTAAACACCCTGACTTCACTAAACACCCTGACACACTAAACACCCTGACTTCACTAAACACCCTGACACACTAAACACCCTGACTTTACTAAACACCCTGACTTTACTAAACACCCTGACACACTAAACACCCTGACACACTAAACACCCTGACACACTAAACACCCTGACACACTAAACACCCTGACACACTAAACACCCTGACACACTAAACACCCTGACACACTAAACACCCTGACACACTAAACACCCTGACACACTAAACACCCTGACACACTAAACACCCTGACACACTAAACCCCCTGACACACTGAACACCCTGACTTCACTAAACACCCTGACACACTAAACACCCTGACACACTAAACACCCTGACACACTAAACACCCTGACACACTAAACACCCTGACACACTAAACACCCTGACACACTAAACACCCTGACACACTAAACACCCTGACTTTACTAAACACCCTGACACACTAAACACCCTGACACACTAAACACCCTGACACACTAAACACCCTGACTTCACTAAACACCCTGACACACTAAACACCCTGACACACTAAACACCCTGACACACTAAACACCCTGACTTCACTAAACACCCTGACACACTAAACACCCTGACACACTAAACACCCTGACACACTAAACACCCTGACACACTAAACACCCTGACACACTAAACACCCTGACTTCACTAAACACCCTGACACACTAAACACCCTGACTTCACTAAACACCCTGACACACTAAACACCCTGACTTTACTAAACACCCTGACTTTACTAAACACCCTGACACACTAAACACCCTGACACACTAAACACCCTGACACACTAAACACCCTGACACACTAAACACCCTGACACACTAAACACCCTGACACACTAAACACCCTGACACACTAAACACCCTGACACACTAAACCCCCTGACACACTAAACACCCTGACTTCACTAAACACCCTGACACACTAAACACCCTGACACACTAAACACCCTGACACACTAAACACCCTGACACACTAAACACCCTGACACACTAAACACCCTGACACACTAAACACCCTGACACACTAAACACCCTGACACACTAAACACCCTGACTTCACTAAACACCCTGACACACTAAACACCCTGACACACTAAACACCCTGACACACTAAACACCCTGACTTCACTAAACACCCTGACACACTAAACACCCTGACACACTAAACACCCTGACACACTAAACACCCTGACTTCACTAAACACCCTGACACACTAAACACCCTGACACACTAAACACCCTGACACACTAAACACCCTGACACACTAAACACCCTGACTTCACTAAACACCCTGACACACTAAACACCCTGACAGACTAAACACCCTGACACACTAAACACCCTGACACACTAAACACCCTGACTTCACTAAACACCCTGACACACTAAACACCCTGACTTCACTAAACACCCTGACACACTAAACACCCTGACTTTACTAAACACCCTGACTTTACTAAACACCCTGACACACTAAACACCCTGACACACTAAACACCCTGACACACTAAACACCCTGACACACTAAACACCCTGACACACTAAACACCCTGACACACTAAACACCCTGACTTCACTAAACACCCTGACACACTAAACACCCTGACACACTAAACCCCCTGACACACTAAACACCCTGACACACTAAACCCCCTGACACACTAAACCCCCTGACACACTAAACACCCTGACACACTGACACACTAAACCCCCGACTGAGAAAGAAAATGTACCTTTAAAATAAAAGGAAAGCTTATCCTCCTCTGTCAAAACCAAGGCGTATTCCTCATATTCCAAATCCATTAGGATCATTTAGGTTATAAACCAGCCAGCAGCAGAGAAACAAATAGTAATATTATCTGAACCATTTAACACTCAGACATGGGAACCGTTCCTAACCAAAGTGACGTGCTCAGACAATTCAGGTACAATAGACCCTTTTCTACAACTTCAACAGAGGCCTAATCTGTCAAAACAAATGTCATTTAGTGGTTGAAAATGTCTTTATACTTTGGAGTAGGACGGTGACGGACTCCAACCCGAACAATATTACTAATTTTATGGTAAAAATGGTGGTATCCTGGTATTCAATTGGTAGTTACAGTCTTGTCTCATCGCTGCAACTCCCGTACGGACTCGGGAGAGGCGAAGGTCGAGAGCCGCGCGTCCATCCGAAACACAACCCGAACAAGCCACCCTGCTTCTTGACACAATGACCGCTTAACCGAAACACTGTACACCTGGCGACCTGGTCAGCGTGCACTGAGACAGAGCCTGGACTGGAACCAGGATCTCTAGTGTCTTAGACCACTGAGACAGAGCCTGGACTAGAACCAGGATCTCTAGTGTCTTAGACCACTGAGACAGAGCCTGGACTAGAACCAGGATCTCTAGTGTCTTAGACCACTGAGACAGAGCCTGGACTGGAACCAGGATCTCTAGTGTCTTAGACCACTGAGACAGAGCCTGGACTAGAACCAGGATCTCTAGTGTCTTAGACCACTGAGACAGAGCCTGGACTAGAACCAGGATCTCTAGTGTCTTAGACCACTGAGACAGAGCCTGGACTAGAACCAGGATCTCTAGTGTCTTAGACCACTGAGACAGAGCCTGGACTGGAACCAGGATCTCTAGTGTCTTAGACCACTGAGACAGAGCCTGGACTAGAACCAGGATCTCTAGTGTCTTAGACCGCTGAGACAGAGCCTGGACTAGAACCAGGATCTGTAGTAACACAGCTAGCACTGTGAGAGAGCCTGGACTGGTACCAGGATCTCTAGTGTCTTAGACCGCTGAGACAGAGCCTGGACTGGAACTAGGATCTCTAGTGTCTTAGACCACTGAGACAGAGCCTGGACTGGAACCAGGATCTCTAGTGTCAGGATCTTTAGTGTCTTAGACCGCTGAGACAGAGCAGTTATACTATGTGCGGACGGACAGATGGACGGACAGACAGACAAGACAAGACAGACAGACAGAACACTGCTCTTTAAGTGCTCCCGCCTTCAGCAGACAGACAGCATGCAGGTTGATGGTCTCTGAGTGTCTAAAAGGTAGACCAAAGACCATGAAAAATAAATATCCCTCAAATAACCTTGGTCTTTACTCTCTCTGACAGGGCTTTATAGTGTATTTATAACCAACCAAGCAAGTATATCGGTCCCTAAGAGAAGAGTGAAATGTATGTTTAAGGTGAGTAAAATGCACATGTTAGGGAAGCTTTTCTAAACTAGTTACTAATGGACTGAAAGGGGTCCGGATGGTACCCAGAGCCAGGGCAGAGGGTCATCTCTACTGGCCAGGGCAGAGGGTCATCTCTACAGGCCAGGGCAGAGGGTCATCTCTACTGGCCAGGGCAGAGGGTCATCTCTACTGGCCAGGGCAGAGGGTCATCTCTACTGGCCAGGGCAGAGGGTCATCTCTACTGGCCAGGGCAGAGGGTCATCTCTACTGGCCAGGGCAGAGGGTCATCTCTACAGGCCAGGGCAGAGGGTCATCTCTACAGGGCAGAGGGTCATCTCTACTGGCCAGGGCAGAGGGTCATCTCTACAGGCCAGGGCAGAGGGTCATCTCTACAGGCCAGGGCAGAGGGTCATCTCTACTGGCCAGGGCAGAGGGTCATCTCTACTGGGCAGAGGGTCATCTCTACAGGCCAGGGCAGAAGGTCATCTCTACAGGGCAGGGCAGAGGGTCATCTCTACAGGCCAGGGCAGAGGGTCATCTCTACAGGGCAGAGGGTCATCTCTACTGGCCAGGGCAGAGGGTCATCTCTACAGGCCAGGGCAGTGGGTCATCTCTACAGGCCAGGGCAGAGGGTCATCTCTACAGGCCAGGGCAGAGGGTCATCTCTACAGGCCAGGGCAGAGGGTCATCTCTACTGGCCAGGACAGAGGGTCATCTCTACTGGCCAGGGCAGAGGGTCATCTCTACTGGCCAGGGCAGAGGGTCATCTCTACTGGCCAGGGCAGAGGGTCATCTCTACTGGCCAGGGCAGAGGGTCATCTCTACTGGCCAGGGCAGAGGGTCATCTCTACAGGCCAGGGCAGAGGGTCATCTCTACAGGGCAGAGGGTCATCTCTACTGGCCAGGGCAGAGGGTCATCTCTACAGGCCAGGGCAGAGGGTCATCTCTACAGGCCAGGGCAGAGGGTCATCTCTACTGGCCAGGGCAGAGGGTCATCTCTACTGGGCAGAGGGTCATCTCTACAGGCCAGGGCAGAAGGTCATCTCTACAGGCCAGGGCAGAGGGTCATCTCTACAGGGCAGAGGGTCATCTCTACTGGCCAGGGCAGAGGGTCATCTCTACAGGCCAGGGCAGAGGGTCATCTCTACAGGCCAGGGCAGAGGGTCATCTCTACAGGCCAGGGCAGAGGGTCATCTCTAAAGGCCAGGGCAGAGGGTCATCTCTACAGGGCAGAGGGTCATCT
Source organism: Oncorhynchus mykiss (assembly GCF_057628025.1). Lineage (NCBI taxonomy): Eukaryota > Metazoa > Chordata > Actinopteri > Salmoniformes > Salmonidae > Oncorhynchus > Oncorhynchus mykiss. Next base: position 3,750,525 of record NC_143022.1, read on the forward strand.
CTACTGGCCAGGGCAGAGGGTCATCTCTACAGGCCAGGGCAGAGGGTCATCTCTACAGGCCAGGGCAGAGGGTCATCTCTACAGGGCAGAGGGTCATCTCTACAGGCCAGGGCAGAAGGTCATCTCTACAGGGCAGAGGGTCATCTCTACAGGCCAGGGCAGAGGGTCATCTCTACAGGCCAGGGCAGAGGGTCATCTCTACAGGCCAGGGCAGAGGGTCATCTCTACAGGGCAGAGGGTCATCTCTACAGGGCAGGGCAGAGGGTCATCTCTACAGGGCAGGGCAGAGGGTCATCTCTACAGGCCAGGAGAAGGGGCCAGTCTCTACAGGGCAGAGGGTCATCTCTACAGGCCAGGAGAAGGGGCCAGTCTCTGGGTGGGGTCAGGGAATAAACTCTCCATGGTTATACTGAGGGAATACCCCAGGTCCGTGGTGACCTTACTGTACATCAAAGAAACCATCCCAGACCAAACAACCATGACAACAAGCTAGGTATCATCCAGCCTCGTCTCATGACAACATGCTAGGTATTATCCAGCCTCGTCTCATGACAACATGCTAGGTATTATCCAGCCTCGTCTCATGACAACATGCTAGGTATTATCCAGCCTCGTCTCATGACAACATGCTAGGTATTATCCAGCCTCGTCTCATGACAACATGCTAGGTATTATCCAGCCTCGTCTCATGACAACATGCTAGGTATTATCCAGCCTCGTCTCATGACAACATGCTAGGTATTATCCAGCCTCGTCTCATGACAACATGCTAGGTATTATCCAGCCTCGTCTCATGACAACATGCTAGGTATTATCCAGCCTTGTCTCATGACAACATGCTAGGTATTATCCAGCCTCGTCTCATGACAACATGCTAGGTATTATAGTCTGAGAGAAGGGAGCGGAGAGGAGCCATTTAATACAATGCTAAGTAAGCTGTAGGATCTAGGAAGTGGGGGAGAGGAGAGGAGGGAAGGGAAGGGAAGGGAAGGGAAGGGAAGGGAAGGGAAGGGAAGGGAAGGGAAGGGAAGGGAGAGGAGAGGAGAGGAGAGGAGAGGAGAGGAGAGGAGAGATAGAATTACAAATCATTTGTAGACTGTAAATTGACCGCAGGAAAACCTAACATACAGTACCAGAGAAAAGTTTGGGACACCCTGACTCATTCAAGGGTTTTTCTTTATTTTTACTATTTTCTACATTGTAGAATAATAATGAAGACATCAGAACTATGAAATGACACATATGGAATCATGTAGTAACCAAAAAAAGTGTCAAACAAATCAAAATATATTTTAGATTTTAGATTCTTCAAAGTAGCCACCCTTTGCCTTGACGACAGCTTTGCACACTCTTGGCATTCTCTCAGGATAGATAGGGTAAAGTGACTAGACATCAGGATAGATAATAATGAGTTATTTGAGGTAGATATGTACATGAAGGCAGGGTAAAGTGACTAGACATCAGGATAGATAATAATAAGGTATTTGAGGTAGATATGTAGATGAAGGCAGGGTAAAGTGACTAGACATCAGGATAGATAATAATAAGGTATTTGAGGTAGATATGTACATGAAGGCAGGGTAAAGTGACTAGACATCAGGATAGATAATAATAAGGTATTTGAGGTAGATATGGACATGAAGGCAGGGTAAAGTGACTAGGCATCAGGATAGATAATAATAAGGTATTTGAGGTAGATATGTACATGAAGGCAGGGTAAAGGGACTAGACATCAGGATAGATAATAATAAGGTATTTGAGGTAGATATGTACATGAAGGCAGGGTAAAGTGACTAGACATCGGATAGATAATAATGAGTTATTTGAGGTAGATATGGACATGAAGGCAGGGTAAAGTGACTAGACATCAGGATAGATAATAGTAAGGTATTTGAGGTAAGGTAGATATGTACATGAAGGCAGGGTAAAGTGACTAGACATCAGGATAGATAATAGTAAGGTATTTGAGGTAAGGTAGATATGTACATGAAGGCAGGGTAAAGTGACTAGACATCAGGATAGATAATAATGAGTTATTTGAGGTAGATATGGACATGAAGGCAGGGTAAAGTGACTAGACATCAGGATAGATAATAATAAGGTATTTGAGGTAGATATGTACATGAAGGCAGGGTAAAGTGACTAGACATCAGGATAGATAATAATAAGGTATTTGAGGTAGATATGTACATAAAGGCAGGGTAAAGTGACTAGACATCAGGATAGATAATAATGAGTTATTTGAGGTAGATATGGACATGAAGGCAGGGTAAAGTGACTAGACATCAGGATAGATAATAATGAGTTATTTGAGGTAGATATGGACATGAAGGCAGGGTAAAGTGACTAGACATCAGGATAGATAATAATAAGGTATTTGAGGTAGATATGGACATGAAGGCAGGGTAAAGTGACTAGGCATCAGGATAGATAATAATAAGGTATTTGAGGTAGATATGTACATGAAGGCAGGGTAAAGTGACTAGACATCAGGATAGATAATAATAAGGTATTTGAGGTAGATATGTACATGAAGGCAGGGTAAAGTGACTAGACATCAGGATAGATAATAATAAGGTATTTGAGGTAGATATGTACATGAAGGCAGGGTAAAGTGACTAGACATCAGGATAGATAATAATAAGGTATTTGAGGTAGATATGTACATGAAGGCAGGGTAAAGTGACTAGACATCAGGATAGATAATAATAAGGTATTTGAGGTAGATATGTACATAAAGGCAGGGTAAAGTGACTAGACATCAGGATAGATAATAATGAGTTATTTGAGGTAGATATGTACATGAAGGCAGGGTAAAGTGACTAGACATCAGGATAGATAATACTAAGAGTAAAATAGCGAACAGAGCAGCAGCATAATATGTGTAAAAGTGTGTGTGTGCGTGTGTGATTTGTGTGTTGTGCATGTGTATAGTGTGTGTGTTTTGTGTAAGACTGTCAGTGTAGTGTGTGTGTGAGTGAGTTTGTATACCGTGTGTATATTTAGTCTTGTGAGTTTGCATTGAGTCAGTGCAAGATATGCAAATAGTCTGGGTAACTATTAATTAACTATTTAGCAGTCTTATGGCTTGGCAGTGGAGGCTGTCTCGGAGCCGGTTGGTCCTAGAGCCGATGCTCCCGTACCGTTAGCAGAGTGAACAGTCTATGACTTGGCTGGCTGAAGCCTTAGGCAATTTTTCGCGCACCGGCTCTTCCTCTGACACCGCCTGATATAGAGGTCGTGGATGGCAGGAAGCTCGGCCACAGTGATGTACTGGGCTGTCTGCGTCACCCTCTGTAGCACCATGCGATCGAGAGGCGGGGCTGTTGCCATACCAACTGTGATGCGGCCAGTCAACATGCTCTCGATGGTGCAGCTGTAGAACTTTTTTGAGGATCCGAGGGCCCATGCTAAATCTCTTCAGCCTCCTAAGGGGTGCGCTATCATACCTCTTCATGTCTGTGTGTGTGGGTGTGTGTGTGTGTGCATGTTCACGTCTGTGTGTGTGGGTCTGTGTAGACCATGTTAAGTCCTTAGTGATGTGGGTACCAAGGAACTGGAAACTCTCGACGCGCTCTCCTACAACCCAGCTGATATCTCTCCTATTTCTCCTGTAGATCAGCTCCTTGTTCTTATCAACATGACAGAGTGGCTTCAAGTGAAGTGAGATCGGGGAATCACGTAATGTGAGCTACTGTCTGTTTCTACACGCAAGGAGCAAGACAGTGCACTTCAATGTCACTCTCAAACTGTTTGGGTGAATAGTTTTTCAGCTTTAGGCGATTAATCCCTCCCTGCTTTAGGAATGCTCACTATGTAGGGAATCTAAGCAGAGATGGCTGTCTCCTCTCCTCTTCTGCCACTCTTCCGTATAAGGAAGAAACAACAGCCTGAGGGTTTAGACAAACTCTTTTCTGTTTATTCATACATTTATCTCCTCTGTTCACTCTCTCTCTCTATCAAACAGATCTATCTGCTCTCCTCTGTTCACTCTCTCTCTCTATCAAACAGATCTATCTGCTCTCCTCTGTTCACTCTGTCTAATCACACAGATCTATCTGCTCTCCTCTGTTCACTCTCTCTCTCTATCAAACAGATCTATCTGCTCTCCTCTGTTCACTCTGTCTAATCACACAGATCTATCTGCTCTCCTCTGTTCTCTCTCTCTCTATCCCACATATCTATCTGCTCTCCTCTGTTCACTCTCTCTATCACACAGATCTATCTGCTCTCCTCTGTTCACTTTCTATCACACAGCTCTATCTGCTCTCCTCTGTTCACTCTCTCTCTCTATCACACAGATCTATCTGCTCTCCTCTGTTCACTCTCTCTATCACACATATCTATCTGCTCTCCTCTGTTCACTCTCTCTATCACACATATCTATCTGCTCTCCTCTGTTCACTCTCTATCACACAGATCTATCTGCTCTCCTCTGTTCACTCTCTCTATCACACAGATCTATCTGCTCTCCTCTGTTCTCTCTCACACAGATCTATCTGCTCTCCTCTGTTCACTCTCTTTCTCTATCACACAGATCTATCTCCTCTCCTCTCCTCTGCTCCCTCTATCACACAGATATATCTCCTCTCCTCTGCTCCCTATCTCTATCACAGATATATCTCCTCTCCTCTCCTCTGCTCCCTCTCTCTATCACAGATATATCTCCTCTCCTCTCCTCTTTCTCTCTATCACACAAGCACTAATCAAAATCCACAAAGAAATGGTTCATTGACAACAAAAGCAAGATTTTGCGATGGCCATCTCAGTCTCCGGGACTTGAACCCCATTGAAAACCTGTGGTTTGAATCGAAGAGGGCCAGTCCATCTCAGTCTCCGGGACTTGAACCCCATTGAAAACATGTGGTTTGAATTGAAGAGGGCCAGTCCATCTCAGTCTCCGGGACTTGAACCCCATTGAAAACCTGTGGTTTGAATCGAAGAGGGCCAGTCCATCTCAGTCTCCAGGACTTGAACCCCATTGAAAACATGTGGTTTGAATTGAAGAGGGCCAGTCCATCTCAGTCTCCGGGACTTGAACCCCATTGAAAACCTGTGGTTTGAATTGAAGAGGGCCAGTCCATAAGACCAGACGAAGGATATCAACAATCAGGAAATATTATGTATAGAGGAATGGTCTAAGACCCCTCCCAACGTGTTCTCCAATCTCATAAAACATTTGAGGAAAAGGCTCAGTGTAGTATTGAAAACAGAGGAGGGTGCTGGAGTATTGAAAACAGAGGAGGGTGCTGGAGTATTTAAAAAAGAGGGTGCTGGAGTATTTAAAACAGAGGGTGCTGGAGAATTGAAAACAGGGGAGGGTGCTGGAGTATTGAAAACAGGGGAGGGTGCTGGAGAATTGAAAACAGGGGAGGGTGCTGGAGAATTGAAAACAGGGGAGGGTGCTGGAGAACTGAAAACAGGGGTGCCAATAATTGTAATTTTTTTTTTAGATTTTTTAATTACTTGTTTAAAAAAAAAATAACTCTTTCTCTGGTAAATTGTATTAGTATATAATATTAATATTTCCCAATTTGTTTGAGCATATAATATAGTCGCAATATGGGCATAATATAGTATTAATATAGTATTAGTCATAATATAGTATTAATATAGTATTAGTCATAATATAGTATTAATAGTCATAATATAGTACTAATAGTCATAATATAGTACTAATAGTCATAATATAGTACTAATAGTCATAATATAGTACTAGTCACAATATAGTACTAATAGTCATAATATAGTACTAATAGTCATAATATAGTCATAATATAGTATTAATATAGTATTAGTCATAATATAGTATTAATATAGTATTAGTCATAATATAGTATTAATATAGTATTAGTCATAATATAGTATTAATATAGTATTAGTCATAATATAGTAGTAATATAGTATTAGTCATAATATAGTATTAATAGTCATAATATAGTACTAATAGTCATAATATAGTACTAATAGTCATAATATAGTACTAATAGTCATAATATAGTACTAGTCACAATATAGTACTAATAGTCATAATATAGTACTAATAGTCATAATATAGTCATAATATAGTACTAATAGTCATAATATAGTCATAATATAGTAACAATAGTCATAATATAGTCACAATATAGTACTAATAGTCATAATATAGTCATAATATAGTACTAATAGTCATAATATAGTACTAATAGTCATAATATAGTACTAATCGGCATAATATAGTACTAATAGTCATAATATAGTCACAATATAGTACTAATAGTCATAATATAGTACTAATAGTCATAATATAGTACTAATCGGCATAATATAGTACTAATAGTCATAATATAGTCACAATATAGTACTAATAGTCATAATATAGTCACAATATAGTACTAATAGTCATAATATAGTACTAATAGTCATAATATAGTACTAATAGTCATAATATAGTCACAATATAGTACTAATAGTCATAATATAGTACTAATAGTCATAATATAGTAACAATAGTCATACTATAGTCATAATATAGTAACAATAGTCATAATATAGTCACAATATAGTACTAATAGTCATAATATAGTCACAATATAGTACTAATAGTCATAATATAGTCACAATATAGTACTAATAGTCATAATATAGTCATAATATAGTAACAATAGTCATAATATAGTCACAATATAGTACTAATAGTCATAATATAGTAACAATAGTCATACTATAGTCATAATATAGTAACAATAGTCATAATATAGTCACAATATAGTACTAATAGTCATAATATAGTCACAATATAGTACTAATAGTCATAATATAGTCACAATATAGTACTAATAGTCATAATATAGTAACAATAGTCATACTATAGTCACAATATAGTACTAATAGTCATAATATAGTCACAATATAGTACTAATAGTCATAATATAGTCACAATATAGTACTAATAGTCATAATATAGTCACAATATAGTACTAATAGTCATAATATAGTAACAATAGTCATAATATAGTCACAATATAGTACTAATAGTCATAATATAGTCACAATATAGTACTAATAGTCATAATATAGTCACAATATAGTACTAATAGTCATAATTTAGTCATAATATAGTAACAATAGTCATAATTTAGTCATAATATAGTAACAATATAGTACTAATAGTCATAACATAGTCATAATATAGTAACAATAGTCATAATATAGTAACAATATAGTACTAAGTCATAATATAGTCATAATATAGTAACAATAGTCATAATATAGTAACAATAGAGTAACAATAGTCATAATATAGTCACAATATAGTACTAATAGTCATAATATAGTCACAATATAGTACTAATAGTCATAATTTAGTCATAATATAGTAACAATAGTCATAATATAGTAACAATATAGTACTAATAGTCATAATATAGTCATAATATAGTAACAATAGTCATAATATAGTAACAATAGAGTAACAATAGTCATAATATAGTCATAATAGAGTAACAATAGTCATAATATAGTAACAATAGAGTAACAATAGTCATACGACATAGTCTTAATATAGTATTAGGTCAGTCATACTATAGTATTGTTATAGTAATACTAAAGTATTAATAGTTATACTATAGTTATACTACAGTAACAATATAGTAATAGTCATAATATATTATACGGTGACAATATAGTAATACTGGTCATATCATAGTCATAATATGGTATTAAGACAGTAACACTATAGTCATAGCATAGTAACAATATTTATATAGTATTAATATTGTACTAATATAGTACTAATAAAGTCATAATATATTCAAATTGTCAGAATATAGTCTAAATATGGTATAAACAGTCATAATATAGTAACAATATAGTAGAAATAGTAGTAATAAGTCAATATAATCATATAGCATTAATATAGTATTAATACAGTAATAATATAGTACTAACAGTCATAATATAGTAACAATATAGTAGAAATAGTAGTGATAATAGTCAATATAATCATATAGCATTAATATAGTATTAATACAGTAATAATATAGTCACAATATTTGAATTATTTATTGTATGCAGTTTATTTCTCTCATCTTAATCAAGGGTCCCAATCATTTTGTAAGGTTTAGCTGTGTATTTCATTGTGATATAATACACACAGTTGCATTTAAAGGTTTAGCTGTGTATTTCATCGCCATTTCCTTTCGGAAAACAACATGACGTAACACTGGCACTGACTAGTGTAAAATGCTTTGAAATGCTTCAACGATGTCCCTAAAAGCGTTTCATATCCCGGGGAGGCTGGGTCCTGTAAAGGACAGACAGATCAGCAGAGCGATCGAGGAGGCTGGGTCCTGTAAAGGACAGACAGATCAGCTGAGCGATCGAGGAGGCTGGGTCCTGTAAAGGACAGACAGATCAGCTGAGCGATCGAGGAGGCTGGGTCCTGTAAAGGACAGACAGATCAGCTGAGCGATCGAGGAGGCTGGGTCCTGTAAAGGACAGACAGATCAGCTGAGCGATCGAGGAGGCTGGGTCCTGTAAAGGACAGACAGATCAGCTGAGCAATCGGGGAAGCTGGGTCCTGTAAAGGACAGACAGATCAGCTGAGCGATCAGGGAGGCTGGGTCCTGTAAAGGACAGACAGATCAGCTGAGCGATCGGGGAGGCTGGGTCCTGTAAAGGACAGACAGATCAGCTGAGCGATCAGGGAGGCTGGGTCCTGTAAAGGACAGACAGATCAGCTGAGCGATCGAGGAGGGAAGATCTCATGAATATGAGCATTTCATGTGGAGTGGATCTCTTTGATGTCAACAGTATTGACCTCCAGGCCACTTATAGGGTCGGACTGAGGTGACCTCTGTGGCTTGAACTCTCTGTACTAAAGTCATACACCACTGACCTTGTCATGGTCATGTCAAGGTGAAAGGTCATTCAGGTAATGGGTTTTACTTTACATTTCACAGTCATAACATTCAACTACTGTAGGACAGACAACCACATATCAGTCATTACATTCAACTACTGAGTCTGATGCCGAGCAGAAACTACAATAAGAAGCTATTTAGATCTTTGTTTACGAAACGAAGCAAGATATTTCTTAACGCTTTTTTATCTTTATTTCCTGCGTGAAAAAAAAATGGTAGAATTCTGCATTAACTAGCTAGTTACCTAGGGGTTGTGTTATCTAAGTGGCTGAATGAATAAAGGTGCCGGAGAATCATATTGTTTGGATGAGTAATCTGTACAGCTGCCACTGCTATCTTTTGATTTTCCTTGAGTTTTTTTTCTCTCCTCTTCGTTCTCAGTGATGTCTGCTCCTCCACCCATCTTCGCCGAGCAGAGCAAGCATGCCCGTTGCCCTAGCAACTCCAGACTCCACACAGACACAGCTTGTACACCTGCTGCTCCAGATACAGTATTGTTCATTTGCACAAGGTCTCTCGTTCCAATTTGCTTGAAAATGTCCAAACTCACCCAAAAAATTACATTCGGTTGCTCTTACTTTATAAACTTTATGAGCTGGTACTTCCTGTCATTGCAATTATATATTTTTTTGTTTGGTCTCGTTAGCATATTTAGCTAGCAACTTCCATGGAAATTCGATCTTACTTGTGCTAATTGTGCTAGCATTCTGGTAATAGATACCCAATGGGCTTTTCTGTTTTTGGAGCCACCTAGTGTACTAAGCCGGTAATAGTGTAAATCCCGGGATGAGAGAAGGACTGTAGGACCATATGAACATCTGGATACAGCCCAACCATACACTTTATACCACATATACAGATTCTGAGGCTGACCATTTAAGAGCTGCATGGGCCTCTGGTCAAAAGTAGTGCACTAAATAGGGAGCAGAGGGTGCCATTTGGGATGTAACCACTGTCACATAACCACTGTCTCCCTCCATCCATCCAGCTTCCCCAGTGCTTCACAGCTTCCCTGGAGTTTCACAGCTTCCCCAGTGCTTCACAGCTTCCCCAGTGTTTCACAGCTTCCTGGGGAAAGTCGACATACTGTATAGCAGCCTCATGCAGAGGAATGAGTTTGCTGCGTAATTGTGTTATTGTTATGCTGATAAAGAATAATAAGTATAATTATAATAAGAGGGGGAGGGAGAGGGGTCAAAAATGAACCCTAAAAAAGGTTCTTTAAGGAAACGTTAAATTGGGGCTCTTTGAAGAACCTTTTAAAACAGGGGGGTTCTTATAGGGGTTCCTCCATAATTTCCATTTGAAGAACCGCTAAAAGGATCCTCGGGAAGCTTGTCTTGTTAGGAGTGTACGGCTATATTGATCACAAAACAATTGTAATTGTAGAGACCCCACAATCAAAACATAATTTCAAGTTTAGAGACAAAACTTTTTTTTTTTTTTTTTTTTACAAACTATTGTTTAGGATGAAACGCTGCAAAACACTCGGGGATGACTCAAATAACATTCGACAATCGATTTTCAGCAAATCAATTACTATTCAACACAACAAAGGATTTTTATTTAAAAATCAACATTCCCCTTTAAATAGATTCCAAAAACAAAATAAAAATACTAATATTGAACTGACCTAAAAAATAAAAAAAGACCTATGACTTTATCAAACTTCCATTAATGAATAGATAACCTTCAGCTGTGAACTATAACCTTCTGCAATATCAAACTAGTCATTTGTTCAATAATACTAAATAATGACTTTTAATAACCAACGAACCTCTCCGTATGTAAAAAAAATAATAATAATTCAACCTCTTCCTCTTCATAATTAAGTTCGGGAGCCAAAATACCCTGCTAAGTTAACAAAATGGATGTAAAATGACTTCTGAATGCCAATAATACTCTGCTATAAATGGTCATTCACATTCCCTTTTCAACCCATAAAACTTCGCTCCTGTAGTTTAATGATGATTCTCCAGCCCACGTTCCTCCTCCACTGTACAATGCAATAACACTAGCGCTTCTTATTACCAACCACACTCTATAAAGACGCTTTTTAAATCAATTCCTTATATTATTAAACAGACTTTCAGGAGAAGAAGAAAAAATCGTAAAAACTTCCCTCTGCATTTTTAATACTCTTTTTAAAATAACAGTGAATAAACAACTGATCTCTCACTCACTGTTTTTTCAGTCCAACCCTTTCCTCTGCATTTTAAAAGTAGGGATCTGATAAAAAATTATAATTAAAAAACAGGTTTGATATCCAGCCAAGGTGGATATCATTCGAAAGATGTCCGTCTTTCTACAATTACATTTGTTTACCAATATTTTTTTTATTTTTTTTTAACTGTAGGGCTTTCCTCTCTGATCCCTGTTGTTAGCTGTAGGGCTTTCCTCTCTGATCTCTGTTGTTAGCTGTAGGGCTTTCCCCTCTGATCCCTGTTGTTAGCTGTAGGGCTTTCCCCTCTGATCCCTGTTGTTAGCTGTAGGGCTTTCCCCTCTGATCCCTGTTGTTAGCTGTAGGGCTTTCCTCTCTGATCCCTGTGGTTAGCTGTAGGGCTTTCCTCTCTGATCCCTGTGGTTAGCTGTAGGGCTTTCCTCTCTGATCCCTGTTGTTAGCTGTAGGGCTTTCCTCTCTGATCCCTGTTGTTAGCTGTAGGGCTTTCCCCTCTGATCCCTGTTGTTAGCTGTAGGGCTTTCCTCTCTGATCCCTGTTGTTAGCTGTAGGGCTTTCCTCTCTGATCCCTGTTGTTAGCTGTAGGGCTTTCCCCTCTGATCCCTGTTGTTAGCTGTAGGGCTTTCCCCTCTGATCCCTGTTGTTAGCTGTAGGGCTTTCCCCTCTGATCCCTGTTGTTAGCTGTAGGGCTTTCCCCTCTGATCCCTGTTGTTAGCTGTAGGGCTTTCCCCTCTGATCCCTGTTGTTAGCTGTAGGGCTTTCCCCTCTGATCCCTGTGGTTAGCTGTAGGGCTTTCCTCTCTGATCCCTGTGGTTAGCTGTAGGGCTTTCCTCTCTGATCCCTGTTGTTAGCTGTAGGGCTTTCCTCTCTGATCCCTGTTGTTAGCTGTAGGGCTTTCCCCTCTGATCCCTGTTGTTAGCTGTAGGGCTTTCCCCTCTGATCCCTGTTGTTAGCTGTAGGGCTTTCCTCTCTGATCCCTGTTGTTAGCTGTAGGGCTTTCCCCTCTGATCCCTGTTGTTAGCTGTAGGGCTTTCCCCTCTGATCCCTGTTGTTAGCTGTAGGGCTTTCCCCTCTGATCCCTGTTGTTAGCTGTAGGGCTTTCCCCTCTGATCCCTGTTGTTAGCTGTAGGGCTTTCCCCTCTGATCCCTGTTGTTAGCTGTAGGGCTTTCCCCTCTGATCCCTGTGGTTAGCTGTAGGGCTTTCCCCTCTGATCCCTGTTGTTAGCTGTAGGGCTTTCCCCTCTGATCCCTGTTGTTAGCTGTAGGGCTTTCCCCTCTGATCCCTGTTGTTAGCTGTAGGGCTTTCCCCTCTGATCCCTGTTGTTAGCTGTAGGGCTTTCCCCTCTGATCCCTGTGGTTAGCTGTAGGGCTTTCCCCTCTGATCCCTGTGGTTAGCTGTAGGGCTTTCCCCTCTGATCCCTGTTGTTAGCTGTAGGGCTTTCCCCTCTGATCCCTGTTGTTAGCTGTAGGGCTTTCCCCTCTGATCCCTGTGGTTAGCTGTAGGGCTTTCCTCTCTGATCCCTGTTGTTAGCTGTAGGGCTTTCCCCTCTGATCCCTGTTGTTAGCTGTAGGGCTTTCCCCTCTGATCCCTGTTGTTAGCTGTAGGGCTTTCCCCTCTGATCCCTGTTGTTAGCTGTAGGGCTTTCCCCTCTGATCCCTGTGGTTAGCTGTAGGGCTTTCCCCTCTGATCCCTGTGGTTAGCTGTAGGGCTTTCCCCTCTGATCCCTGTTGTTAGCTGTAGGGCTTTCCCCTCTGATCCCTGTTGTTAGCTGTAGGGCTTTCCCCTCTGATCCCTGTTGTTAGCTGTAGGGCTTTCCCCTCTGATCCCTGTTGTTAGCTGTAGGGCTTTCCCCTCTGATCCCTGTGGTTAGCTGTAGGGCTTTCCCCTCTGATCCCTGTGGTTAGCTGTAGGGCTTTCCTCTCTGATCCCTGTTGTTAGCTGTAGGGCTTTCCCCTCTGATCCCTGTTGTTAGCTGTAGGGCTTTCCCCTCTGATCCCTGTTGTTAGCTGTAGGGCTTTCCTCTCTGATCCCTGTTGTTAGCTGTAGGACTTTCCCCTCTGATCCCTGTTGTTAGCTGTAGGGCTTTCCCCTCTGATCCCTGTTGTTAGCTGTAGGGCTTTCCCCTCTGATCCCTGTTGTTAGCTGTAGGGCTTTCCTCTCTGATCCCTGTTGTTAGCTGTAGGGCTTTCCCCTCTGATCCCTGTTGTTAGCTGTAGGGCTTTCCCCTCTGATCCCTGTTGTTAGCTGTAGGGCTTTCCTCTCTGATCCCTGTTGTTAGCTGTAGGGCTTTCCCCTCTGATCCCTGTTGTTAGCCGTAGGGCTCTCCCCTCTGATCCCGGTTGTTAGCTGTAGGGCTTTCCCCTCTGATCCCTGTTGTTAGCTGTAGGGCTTTCCCCTCTGATCCCTGTTGTTAGCTGTAGGGCTTTCCCCTCTGATCCCTGTGGTTAGCTGTAGGGCTTTCCCCTCTGATCCCTGTTGTTAGCTGTAGGGCTTTCCTCTCTGATCCCTGTTGTTAGCTGTAGGGCTTTCCCCTCTGATCCCGGTTGTTAGCTGTAGGGCTTTCCCCTCTGATCCCTGTTGTTAGCTGTAGGGCTTTCCCCTCTGATCCCGGTTGTTAGCTGTAGGGCTTTCCCCTCTGATCCCTGTTGTTAGCTGTAGGGCTTTCCCCTCTGATCCCGGTTGTTAGCTGTAGGGCTTTCCCCTCTGATGCCTGTAGACTGTGTTGTTAGCTACAGCTATCATCATGCGTCAATAATATAATAATCATCAATAATTCACATCTCTATAAACCCGACTAGGGCCCGGCGTCAGTCATTGTGTCAGGGCTTGGACCCTGTGCTACTCTCTGCACCAGTCAGTCTAATTTCTTCCTATCTGAGACTGACTCCCAAATGGCACCCTATTCCCTATATAGTGTGCTACTTTTGACCAGGGCCAATGGGTGTCACTCAACAAGGCTCAAAATGTAGTGCACTATAAAAAGGGAAATAGGGAGCGATTTGGGATGCAGATTCAGTTCCATCGGCATGGCGCTAGTGTCTACTTAATCCTAGATTAAATCAGCTAGTGAGTGAACTCTGATCCAGCAGCATTGAGAGGTCAGGGGTTAATGCTGCTTCCTGGCACTACACCGTCTTTTCATGATACTGTTAGGCAACAAATAACTAGCCTACGGACATTGTTGCCCTCGATTTATCTAGGGGTCCTAGACTTAGTCAGTCACATGGTCTGTAACCTGAATGAATGTGTGCATTTATGAGAAGAATTAGCATATGTGCGCCCAGGGAGACAGCAACCTTACCTTGGTCCAGGGCCCGCTCTGTCTTGACCTCTGGGTCGGCCAGTCCAAATGGATTATTATTTGTTCAGGATGGTGACTAAACGTGAATTTGTACAAAAAAGGAAAAACATACACACACCCCTCCCCCCCCAAAAAAAAAAATCTCAAAAAGAAGCAAGAAAAGCCTCATGGCCACCAAACCAACCAGCTGGGACATCACATGACTGACCATCACACTAATTGGCAACACCTGATGTGTTTATCGACCAGGCTCAGGTCCTGGACAAGGTTGCTGTTTCCCCCTGGGAGAATGGAGTGTGGACATGATACTGAGATGTAGTGTGTGTGTCTAAACTACTTAACCTACTCCATTACAAAATGGCGGAATTATTTGGGGGGGGGGGGGGGGGGGGGGGGAATTTTCCAGTTATATGAAATTGTAATTATTAGCACCAGTGTCTGGTCCCATGTGGCTCAGCTGGGAGAGCACAGGGCCCCATGTGGCTCAGCTGGGAGAGCACGGGGTCCCATGTGGCTCAGCTGGGAGAGCACAGGGCCCCATGTGGCTCAGCTGGGAGAGCACGGGGTCCCATGTGGCTCAGCTGGGAGAGCACAGGGCCCCATGTGGCTCAGCTGGGAGAGCACGGGGTCCCCATGTGGCTCAGCTGGGAGAGCACGGGGTCCCCATGTGGCTCAGCTGGGAGAGCACGGGGTCCCATGTGGCTCAGCTGGGAGAGCACGGGGTCCCATGTGGCTCAGCTGGGAGAGCACGGGGTCCCCATGTGGCTCAGCTGGGAGAGCACGGGGTCCCCATGTGGCTCAGCTGGGAGAGCACGGGGTCCCCATGTGGCTCAGCTGGGAGAGCACGGGGTCCCCATGTGGCTCAGCTGGGAGAGCACGGGGTCCCCATGTGGCTCAGCTGGGAGAGCACGGGGTCCCATGTGGCTCAGCTGGGAGAGCACAGGGTCCCATGTGGCTCAGCTGGGAGAGCACGGGGTCCCATGTGGCTCAGCTGGGAGAGCACGGGGTCCCATGTGGCTCAGCTGGGAGAGCACGGGGTCCCCATGTGGCTCAGCTGGGAGAGCACGGGGTCCCCATGTGGCTCAGCTGGGAGAGCACGGGGTCCCCATGTGGCTCAGCTGGGAGAGCACGGGGTCCCATGTGGCTCAGCTGGGAGAGCACTGGGTCCCATGTGGCTCAGCTGGGAGAGCACTGGGTCCCATGTGGCTCAGCTGGGAGAGCACTGGGTCCCATGTGGCTCAGCTGGGAGAGCACTGGGTCCCATGTGGCTCAGCTGGGAGAGCACTGGGTCCCATGTGGCTCAGCTGGGAGAGCACGGGGTCCCATGTGGCTCAGCTGGGAGAGCACGGGGTCCCATGTGGCTCAGCTGGGAGAGCACGGGGTCCCATGTGGCTCAGCTGGGAGAGCACAGGGTCCTATGTGGCTCAGCTGGGAGAGCACGGGGTCCCATGTGGCTCAGCTGGGAGAGCACAGGGTCCCATGTGGCTCAGCTGGGAGAGCACGGGGTCCCATGTGGCTCAGCTGGGAGAGCACGGGGTCCCATGTGGCTCAGCTGGGAGAGCACGGGGTCCCCATGTGGCTCAGCTGGGAGAGCACGGGGTCCCCATGTGGCTCAGCTGGGAGAGCACGGGGTCCCCATGTGGCTCAGCTGGGAGAGCACGGGGTCCCATGTGGCTCAGCTGGGAGAGCACTGGGTCCCATGTGGCTCAGCTGGGAGAGCACTGGGTCCCATGTGGCTCAGCTGGGAGAGCACTGGGTCCCATGTGGCTCAGCTGGGAGAGCACTGGGTCCCATGTGGCTCAGCTGGGAGAGCACTGGGTCCCATGTGGCTCAGCTGGGAGAGCACGGGGTCCCATGTGGCTCAGCTGGGAGAGCACGGGGTCCCATGTGGCTCAGCTGGGAGAGCACGGGGTCCCATGTGGCTCAGCTGGGAGAGCACAGGGTCCTATGTGGCTCAGCTGGGAGAGCACGGGGTCCCATGTGGCTCAGCTGGGAGAGCACAGGGTCCCATGTGGCTCAGCTGGGAGGGCACAGGGTCCCATGTGGCTCAGCTGGGAGAGCACGGGGTCCCATGTGGCTCAGCTGGGAGAGCACAGGGTCCCATGTGGCTCAGCTGGGAGAGCACGGGGTCCCCATGTGGCTCAGCTGGGAGAGCACGGGGTCCCATGTGGCTCAGCTGGGAGAGCACGGGGTCCCATGTGGCTCAGCTGGGAGAGCACGGGGTCCCATGTGGCTCAGCTGGGAGAGCACGGGGTCCCATGTGGCTCAGCTGGGAGAGCACGGGGCTTGCAACGCCGTGGTTCTGGGTTCGATTCCTATCGAGGACAAGTAATGAAAACTCACCACTTTTAAGTTGCTCTGGATAAGAGCATCTGCTAAATGTGAAAAAGTTCAAAACTACATCGACTAATGAAACCTGCACCAATGGAGGTCAACAGAGCCAATAGGGTGGAATGTTTACATCTTCATGGGAATTAGGCGCACAGTGCTGAACCAATCGGTTTTGAGATTAGGGCTGTCCCTGACAAAAAAAAAACACAAAAAAAAGCCTATCGACCAGTCGACTAATTGGGGTCAGCCCCTATTTGAGATTGAGACAAACAGTGACAAAGTGATGAACCAAATCTGTTTTTGAGACAGAGACAAACAAATGAAACAAGAGTGCTTCTCAGGCTGGTGTTTACACACACACACACACACTACAGTACTCAGTAATCTCAGTGTCCAATCTTCACTCAATCTCTGCTCCTCTCAAAGGCTCAACGGTGAGAGGCTGCCAGAACTGCGTCTAATGAAGTAATGCAGTAATCAGGAGATAGACGAGTAAAAATAGAACACAATCAAGCCCGTAAATAAAATAAATAAAACGATTCTCCTTATTAAAGAAGGCAGATTACCTCTTACTTAGCTTTAGTCTCCTTAAAAGAGGATCCTTTGACTAATTGCTCTTGTTAATCAAGCTTTAGGTTTAATTGTTGACAAGAGATCCATTTGGAAGACTTAAGTCTAAAAACAACATCTCAAACAAATGTCTCCCCAGGAGGCTATCAAGCTAGCTAACATCTTTACATTGAGGACTGTTGAAGAGAAACAAGTGAGAGCAGATGTAGACTTCTTGACTAGCATCCCAAATGGCACCCTATTCCCTACTGGTATTAGGGTCCCTATTCCCTATCTAGTGCACTACTGGTATTAGGGTCCCTTATTCCCTATCTAGTGCACTACTGGTATTAGGGTCCCTATTCCCATCTAGTGCACTACTGGTATTAGGGTCCCTATTCCCTATCTAGTGCACTACTGGTATTAGGGTCCCTATTCCCTATATAGTGCACTACTATATATATGATGGAGGCGGCTGATGGAGGCGGCTGATGGAGGCGGCTGATGGAGACGGCTCATGGAGACGGCTGATGGAGGCGGCTGATGGAGACGGCTGATGGAGGCGGCTGATGGAGGCGGCTGATGGAGGCGGCTCATGGAGACGGCTGATGGAGGCGGCTGATGGAGGCGGCTCATGGAGGCGGCTCATGGAGGCGGCTGATGGAGGCGGCTCATGGAGGCGGCTCATGGAGGCGGCTCATGGAGGCGGCTCATGGAGGCGGCTGATGGAGACGGCTCATGGAGGCGGCTGATGGAGGCGGCTCATGGAGACGGCTGATGGAGGCGGCTGCTACAGACGGCTGATGGAGGCGGCTGATGGAGGCGGCTCATGGAGGCGGCTCATGGAGGCGGCTCATGGAGGCGGCTGATGGAGACGGCTCATGGAGGCGGCTGATGGAGGTGGCTCATGGAGACGGCTGATGGAGGCGGCTGCTACAGACGGCTGATGGAGGCGGCTGATGGAGGCGGCTGCTTCGCTAGTAGGGTTGCGAGAGGTTCTGGCCCTTTGTTAAGCGTTGTCCCTTTGAGAATAGGAATAAAATGCTCCACAATTCTCCTTCATATTTCCAGGAACCATGCCGGGATTAAATTATACTGTGGTTGTTGAACATGATGTGTGGGACTGTAGACTCAATCCCAGAAAACCCCTGTATTGTTGAACAGGAGGAGAAGGAGAAGTGTGGGACTGTAGACTCAATCCCAGAAAACCCCTGTATTGTTGAACAGGAGGAGGAGGAGGAGGAGATGTGTGGGACTGTAGACTCAATCCCAGAAAACCCCTGTATTGTTGAACAGTTGGACTGTAAACCCCTGTTTTGTTGAACAGGAGAAGGAGGAGATGTGTGGGACTGTAAACCCCTGTAGACTCAATCCCAGAAAACCACTGTTTTGTTAAATTACTTCATTGTGAAAGTGAGATAAAAAAAAAAATAAGATTGGAAGTTAAACCAAACATAAGAACATGTATTGCTCTATTGAATCTACATCAATAGTTGTGGCTTTTAAGAGAAATACAATATTGCAATTCGATTTAAGAGCTAAAAAATATTTATAATTTAGCTAAATGGTTATTTATTATGTAGGCTAGGCTATTGACTGTATAAAAGGTCAACGGTGATGTTAATACCGTATAGACGTTGTGGATCTAGGAGAAAACATTACGAATGCTTATCCGGGGTGTTTATTTATTAATAGTCACGTTTGGGTTTATAGCCTTACGTAAAAAGCCAATTATTTAATGACATGATACAAGGTTCAGCAGGACTACTTGCAACAGCATCTAAGTCAAGCCTGGCCAACAACAAAAAAATCAACCGAAACGAAGCTCCAGACAGACTGGGAAACCATCAGCCCTGGACACAGAGAACTGTGGGAGTACAGCGAAATTCACAAAGTATTCAGACCCCTTCCCCTTTTCAACAGAAATACCTTATTTACATCAGTATTCAGACCCTTTGCTATGAGACTTGAAATTGAGCTCAGGGTGCATCCTGTTTCCATTGATCATCCTTGAGATGTTCCTACAACTTGATTGGTATTTCTACAACATGTTGGTATTACAGACTCAGTCAGGGCCAAGTTGAAAATGTCTGTGGTAAATTTAATTGAATGGACATGATTTTGAAAGGTACACCCCTGTCTATATAAAGTTGACAGTGCATGTCAGAGCAAAAACCAAGTCATGAGGTTGAAGGAATTGTTCGTAGAGCTCCGAGATAGAATTGTGTCGAGAATTGTGTCGATCTGGGGAAGGGTACCAAAATATTTCTGCAGCATTGAAGGTCCCCAAGAACACAGCGGCCTCCATCATTCTGAAATGGAAGAAGTTTGGAACCACCAACACTCTTCCTAGAGCTGGCAGCCTGGCAATCGAGAGGACCTTGGTCAGGGAGGTGACCAAGAACCCGATGGTCACTCTGACAGAGCTCCAGAGTTCCTCTGTGGAGATGGGAGAACCTTCCAGAAGGACAACCATTTCTGCAGCACTCCACCAAGCTGGCCTTTACGGTAGGGTGACTAGACGGAAGCCACTCCTCAGTAAAAGGCACATGACAGCCCACTTGGAGTTTTCCTAAAGGCACCTAAAGACACTCAGACCATGAGAAACACGAATCTCTGGTCTGATGAAACCAATATTGAAATATTTGGCCTGAAAGCCAAGCATCACGTCTGGAGGAAACCTGGCACCATCCCTACGGTGAAGCATGGTGGTGGCAGCATCATGCCGTGGGGATGTTTTCAGCGACAGGGACTGGGAGACTAGTCAGGATTGATGGAAAGATGAATGAGGCAAAATACAGAGAGATCCTTGATGAAAACCTGCTCCAGAGCGCTCAGGACCTCAGACTGGAGCGAAGGTTCACCTTCCAACAGGACAACGACCAAAAGCACACAGCCAAGACAACACAGGAGTGGCTTCGGGACAAGTCTCTGAATGTCTTGAGTGACTTGAACCTGACCGAACATCTCTGGAGAGACCTGAAAATAGCTGTGCAGTGACGCTCCCCATCCAACCTGACAGAGAGGATCTGCAGAGAAGAATGGGAGAAACTCCCCAAATACAGATGTACCAAGCTTGTAGCGTCATACCCAAGAAGACTTGAGGCTGTAATCGCTGCCCAAGATGCTTCAACAAAGTACAGAGTAAAGGTTGAATATTTATGTAATATTTCAGTGTTATTTTTAATACATTTGCAAAAAATGTCACAAAGAATATATGTTTTTGCTTTGTCATTACAGGGTATTGAGTGTAGATTGATGATAAAACTAATTATTTAAATCAATTTTAGAATAAGGCTGTAACGTAACAAAATGTGGGAAAAGTCGAGGGGTCTGAATACTTTCTGAACGCCCTGTATATCCAGCAGGCACCACCAGGGCGTGTGTGTGTGTGTGCGCGCGTCTCAAGTAGCACCCTATCCCCTATACAGCGTCCTACGGACCCTGGTCAAAAGTAGTGTAGTGTGTAGCGAAAGGGTTCCATTTGGAACACAACCCATGTGTCAAGCTAAAAGGTAATCAAATTATCAACACCATGCTATCATTAAAAGTCGTCACCATCCTCCTTTCCAGCTATGTTTAATCCTGTTAGGATTTGACTCATTCCTGCTACTTCTACTGCGGGCCCAGCTCTTATTATGTGGCTGGCAGGCTGGAAAACGTTTGAAGTGAAGGGTGAAGGCGAACAACCGGAGTCGCAGTGGTCAGAGCAGGTTGTCTCACAAATGACCTCCTGTTCACTACTTAAGTACATACGGTGCCATAAGGCTCTGGTCAACGATAGTGCACTATGTAGGGAACAGGGTGTCATTTGGGACGAGGTATTGAAGCACATATGCTGACAGACAGCAGTACGGGTCAACAAGTCTGACATGTATGTGAATCACAAATTTAAAAATGGGCCTGTTGTCTTCTGGAAAACCATCCATCCTGTCTGAACTCAATCATATCTTTTCAAGACAGTCCTGGTTTTCAGGATAACGCCGGTATTCGGTCTTGGACATTTTCCACTGGATGGCAGGTTGTAATTCCCTACGACATCAAAAAAAATACACAAATGGCAGAGTGAAAAGTAATTAGGGCCCTATAAAATCTGGGGGTTTTGTTGCCCGATTCCTTTTTTCCCCCCCAAATTCCATTTTCTCCATTTAAAATAAAAATAAAAAATTTGCTCGTTGAATCACACTTCTTCTATAGAAAAACAACTAAATTGGAACCACATCAGGAGACCACTTGTCTCTTGTCAGGAGACATACAAGTCTGGGACAAATATTCTTTGTTTTTTTGGTGGTATAGTTACCCTTTAATGGAGGTTTTCACCAGCAAAACAACGTTGTTTTGTTATTGATGTTTCTATAGCACTCATCTGATCACAGAGCTTGCTAAATAAAATGTCCACTGGATTGATGCAAATAACCATGATATCATTCTGCCAGGTGGACATTTTTCTGTCACAAAGTAGACAGACAGACACCGAGACCGACACAGAGACACAGACAGAGACAGACAGAGACAGAGACAGAGACAGAGACAGAGACAGACAGAGACAGACACAGACAGGTCCTGTGCTACTTTCAGAAAGTTGCATGAAAATAGGAATCACTGATGTTGTTCCTGTCTTATGATTACATTTAGTTTATTTATAAGTTCAATAAATGTTAATATATTGTTGAATTCCATTTTAATGTCTGGATTCTGTCATACCGTCCTAAGTAATCGACAGAGAGACAGCGGTCAGAGCAGGGCTGTAGTAATCGACAGAGAGACAGCGGTCAGAGCAGGGCTGTAGTAATCGATAGAGAGACAGCGGTCAGAGCAGGGCTGTAGTAATCGATAGAGAGACAGCGGTCAGAGCAGGGCTGTAGTAATCGACAGAGAGACAGCGGTCAGAGCAGGGCTGTAGTAATCGACAGAGAGACAGCGGTCAGAGCAGGGCTGTAGTAATCGATAGAGAGACAGCGGTCAGAGCAGGGCTGTAGTAATCGACAGAGAGGCAGCGGTCAGAGCAGGGCTGTAGTAATCGACAGAGAGACAGCGGTCAGAGATGGGCTGTAGTAATCGACAGAGAGACAGCGGTCAGAGCAGGGCTGTAGTAATCGACAGAGAGGCAGCGGTCAGAGCAGGGCTGTAGTAATCGACAGAGGCAGCGGTCAGAGCAGGGCTGTAGTAATCGACAGAGAGACAGCGGTCAGAGCAGGGCTGTAGTAATCGACAGAGAGACAGCGGTCAGAGCAGGGCTGTAGTAATCGACAGAGAGACAGCGGTCAGAGCAGGGCTGTAGTAATCGACAGAGAGACAGCGGTCAGAGCAGGGCTGTAGTAATCGACAGAGAGACAGCGGTCAGAGCAGGGCTGTAGTAATCGACAGAGAGGCAGCGGTCAGAGCAGGGCTGTAGTAATCGACAGAGAGGCAGCGGTCAGAGCAGGGCTAAAACAACAGCAAAGTGATGGAACCACATCAGATAACCCTCTAAGCTACATGTTGAGGGTATACGAAACAGGGTCGACTAAATTCAATTTTATCAATAGGATCCTTTTTTCCAAGGAAGTCCTGATTTTCTTAGAGATAACCTGAAGGGCCTGGGGGTTTAGTTAAAACATCCTCCAACGGACTGATGGTACAGATACCACGAGAGAACCACCTGCTTTAACAGTCTCCTTTTCAGCTCATTTAACACCTGATTTACTTAAACATTTATGCTGGTGGGAATTGGCCTATATGGATAGGGCTAAAAATGAAACGTTTCCTACTGAAGAAATATGAAACACATAACCATGGGAAAATTATTAGACCAAAAAAAAAGGTTCAGTTCACCTGACACAAGACTGAATCAAAACATTACACTGTTGATTTTATGTACATTTAACATTTACCGTAGTTTTCGCCTCATTTGTTGATAACGAAAAGTGAAAATACTCTGAAAACATTTAGTAACATGATCAGACTATAAAAATAGGTGCAAGATAAGACATAAAAATGATAAGGGTTTGAGTGAGCAAGCTGGTGTCTCCAAGTGGCCCCACACCTCTCCTGACTGTGGGTTTGAGTGAGCAGACAAGCTGGTGTCTCCAAGTGGCCCCACTCCTCTCCAGACTGTGGGTTTCAGTGAGAGGACTAACTGGTGCCTCCAAGTGGCCCCACACATCTCCAAACTGTGGGTTTCAGTGAGAGGACTAACTGGTGTCTCCAAGTGGCCCCTACACCTCTCCAGACTGTGGGTTTCAGTGAGCAGACAATCTGGTGTCTCCAAGTGGCCCCACACCTCTCCAGACTGTGGGTTTGAGAGAGCAGACAAGCTGGTGTCTCCAAGTGGCCCCACACCTCTCCAGACTGTGGGTTTCAGTGAGAGGAGTAACTGGTGTCTCCAAGTGGCCCCTACACCTCTCCAAACTGTGTGTTTCAGTGAGAGGACTAACTGGTGTCTCCAAGTGGCCCCACAACTCTCCAAACAGTGGGTTTCAGTGAGAGGACTTCCTGGTGCCTCCAAGTGGCCCCACACCTCTCCAAACTGTGGGTTTCAGTGAGAGGACTAACTGTGTTAACAGTTATACTGCTATAATGTACTGTAACACAGTAAACTACCAGCCCGGCTATAATGTACTGTAACACAGTAAACTACCAGCCCTGCAATAATGTACTGTAACACAGTAAACTACCAGCCCTGCAATAATGTACTGTAACACAGTAAACTACCAGCCCTGCTATAATGTACTGTAACACAGTAAACTACCAGCCCTGCTATAATGTACTGTAACACAGTAAACTACCAGCCCTGCAATAATGTACTGTAACACAGTAAACTCCCAGCCCTGCTATAATGTACTGTAACACAGTAAACTACCAGCCCTGCTATAATGTACTGTAACACAGTAAACTACCAGCCCTGCAATAATGTACTGTAACACAGTAAACTACCAGCCCTGCAATAATGTACTGTAACACAGTAAACTACCAGCCCTGCTATAATGTACTGTAACACAGTAAACTACCAGCCCTGCAATAATGTACTGTAACACAGTAAACTACCAGCCCTGCAATAATGTACTGTAACACAGTAAACTACCAGCCCTGCTATAATGTACTGTAACACAGTAAACTACCAGCCCTGCTATAATGTACTGTAACACAGTAAACTACCAGCCCTGCAATAATGTACTGTAACACAGTAAACTACCAGCCCTGCAATAATGTACTGTAACACAGTAAACTACCAGCCCTGCTATAATGTACTGTAACACAGTAAACTACCAGCCCTGCAATAATGTACTGTAACACAGTAAACTACCAGCCCTGCTATAATGTACTGTAACACAGTAAACTACCAGCCCTGCAATAATGTACTGTAACACAGTAAACTACCAGCCCTGCTATAATGTACTGTAACACAGTAAACTACCAGCCCTGCAAT
Organism: Oncorhynchus mykiss; assembly: GCF_057628025.1. NCBI lineage: Eukaryota > Metazoa > Chordata > Actinopteri > Salmoniformes > Salmonidae > Oncorhynchus > Oncorhynchus mykiss. The sequence continues at coordinate 3,775,200 of NC_143022.1, forward strand.
AATGTACTGTAACACAGTAAACTACCAGCCCTGCTATAATGTACTGTAACACAGTAAACTACCAGCCCTGCTATAATGTACTGTAACACAGTAAACTACCAGCCCGGCTATAATGTACTGTAACACAGTAAACTACCAGCCCTGCTATAATGTACTGTAACACAGTAAACTACCAGCCCGGCTATAATGTACTGTAACACAGTAAACTACCAGCCCTGCTATAATGTACTGTAACACAGTAAACTACCAGCCCTGCTATAATGTACTGTAACACATCTGAGAGAGAAGAGCACAGAGTATGATACTTACAAAATCCTGATTTTATTATCCTTAGAATATAGACAGCAACCCTCAGTTCATTCAGTCAATGGCAGTTAACTTGGCGAAGAATCTCCCTCAGTTTATGCTGCTCAAATGACTCATATCGCCTCTTCTCCTTTCACCCTCTCCTCTCCCCTACAGACATGAGCCACGAGTAGCCAAACATCCCCTCTCCTCTCCCCTACTTCTCAGACGAGTAGCTAAACATTTCCAAATATGGAGAAAATAAATGATAGAAAGATTTGAGTGCAAAAATCAATTCCACAATTCAGCTTTTAGTCCAGAATGCCACATATTTCAGGACTAAGTCAGAGGGGCCAAATATGTGGTTCAACCCGTTCACCAGGAATAACAATGACGTTTACACAGGTCTTTATGAAGGAGTTGGTTAGTCCTGACCTAAGAAGGGTAATCGTGAGAGCTCAGTGCTCAGTCTGCCATGTGCTCCAGTCAATTAACTCATATATACATGGATAAGCCAGTAGTCTGATTCTACCCTACAGGGATAAGCCAGTAGTCTGATTCTACACTACGGGGACAAGCTAGTAGTCTGATTCTACACTACGGGGACAAGCCAGTAGTCTGATTCTACACTACGGGGACAAGCCAGTAGTCTGATTCTACACTACAGGGACAAGGCCAACAGTCTAGTCTACAGGGACAAGGCCAACAGTCTAGTCTACAGGGACAAGGCCAACAGTCTAGTCTACAGAGACAAGGCAAACAGTCTAGTCTACAGAGACAAGGCCAACAGTCTAGTAAGGCCAACAGTCTAGTCTACAGAGACAAGGCCAACAGTCTAGTCTACAGGGACAAGGCCAACAGTCTAGTAAGGCCAACAGTCTAGTCTACAGAGACAAGGCCAACAGTCTAGTCTACAGAGACAAGGCCAACAGTCTAGTCTACAGGGACAAGGCCAACAGTCTAGTCTACAGGGACAAGGCCAACAGTCTAGTCTACAGAGACAAGGCCAACAGTCTAGTCTACAGGGACAAGGCCAACAGTCTAGTCTACAGAGACAAGGCCAACAGTCTAGTCTACAGAGACAAGGCCAACAGTCTAGTCTACAGAGACAAGGCCAACAGTCTAGTCTACAGGGACAAGGCCAACAGTCTAGTCTACAGGGACAAGGCCAACAGTCTAGTCTACAGGGACAAGGCCAACAGTCTAGTCTACAGAGACAAGGCCAACAGTCTAGTCTACAGGGACAAGGCCAACAGTCTGATTCTACACTACATGAATAAGCCAGTAGTCTGATTCTACACTACGGGGACAAGCTAGTAGTCTGATTCTACACTACGGGGACAAGCCAGTAGTCTGATTCTACACTACGGGGACAAGCCAGTAGTCTGATTCTACACTACGGGGACAAGCCAGTAGTCTGATTCTACACTACGGGGACAAGCCAGTAGTCTGATTCTACACTACAGGGACAAGGCCAACAGTCTAGTCTACAGGGACAAGGCCAACAGTCTAGTCTACAGGGACAAGGCCAACAGTCTAGTCTACAGGGACAAGGCCAACAGTCTAGTCTACAGAGACAAGGCAAACAGTCTAGTCTACAGAGACAAGGCCAACAGTCTAGTAAGGCCAACAGTCTAGTCTACAGAGACAAGGCCAACAGTCTAGTCTACAGGGACAAGGCCAACAGTCTAGTAAGGCCAACAGTCTAGTCTACAGAGACAAGGCCAACAGTCTAGTCTACAGAGACAAGGCCAACAGTCTAGTCTACAGGGACAAGGCCAACAGTCTAGTCTACAGGGACAAGGCCAACAGTCTAGTCTACAGAGACAAGGCCAACAGTCTAGTCTACAGGGACAAGGCCAACAGTCTAGTCTACAGAGACAAGGCCAACAGTCTAGTCTACAGAGACAAGGCCAACAGTCTAGTCTACAGGGACAAGGCCAACAGTCTAGTCTACAGAGACAAGGCCAACAGTCTAGTCTACAGGGACAAGGCCAACAGTCTAGTCTACAGAGACAAGGCCAACAGTCTAGTCTACAGGGACAAGGCCAACAGTCTGATTCTACACTACATGAATAAGCCAGTAGTCTGATTCTACACTACGGGGACAAGCTAGTAGTCTGATTCTACACAACGGGGACAAGCCAGTAGTCTGATTCTACACTACGGGGACAAGCCAGTAGTCTGATTCTACACTACAGGGACAAGACCAACAGTCTAGTCTACAGGGACAAGGCCAACAGTCTAGTCTATAGGGATAAGGCCAACAGTCTAGTCTACTGAATCATCTATTACAATAGACTAAAGAATCACCATCTGAATCATCTATTACAATAAACTAAAGAATCACCCTCTGAATCATATTACAATGGGCCTGGGAATCACCATCTGAATCATCTATAGATTGATATGTTATGGGACTCAATGTAATTACAACAGACCAAGGAATCACCATCTGAATCATCTATAGATTGATATGTTATGGGACTCAATGTTATTACAACAGACCAAGGAATCACCATCTGAATCATCTATATATTGATATGTTATTGGACTCAATGTAATTTCAATAGACCAAGGAATCACCATCTGAATCATCTATAGATTGATATGTTATGGGACTCAATGTAATTACAACAGACCAAGGAATCACCATCTGAATCATCTATAGATTGATATGTTATGGGACTCAATGTAATTTCAATAGACCAAGGAATCACCATCTGAATCATCTATAGATTGATATGTTATTGGACTCAATGTTTAAATAAAGGTTTAGGCTAAATAAAAAATGAACCCTGGTCCTTTCCCAAACCACCTGAGGTGCATGTAACAGGTAGGTTACTAAACAGTGAGGTGTCAGACAGATTCATCTCCTGGTGATTAACATGCGGGGCAGACAGGAAGGGAAACGACAGCCGAACCACAGGAGGCTTTGGAGAGAATACAGGCAGCTGAGTCAACAGGAACATCTCCTCAAGAAGTTGAACTGAAATCTCAGAATTTCATTTTATTTTACCTTTATTTAACTAGGCAAGTCTGTTAAGAACAAATTCAGTTAAGAACTTATTTTCAATGACGGCCTAGTGGGTTAACTGGCCTAGGAACAGTGGGTTAACTGACCTAGGAACAGTGGGTTAACTGACCTAGGAACAGTGGGTCAACTGGCCTAGGAACAGTGGGTTAACTGGCCTAGGAACAGTGGGTCAACTGGCCTAGGAACAGTGGGTTAACTGGCCTAGGAACAGTGGGTTAACTGGTCTAGGAACAGTGGGTTAACTGGTCTAGGAACAGTGGGTTAACTGGTCTAGGAACAGTGGGTCAACTGGTCTAGGAACAGTGGGTCAACTGGCCTAGGAACAGTGGGTCAACTGGCCTAGGAACTGCCTTGTTCAGGGGCAGAACGACAGAGCTCGGAGACCAACACTAGCTGAACCACAGCTGTATACTGTAGTATGACCTGCACAGACACATGTACTGATTCAAACACATTAGTCCCACAACCAGCTACTTACTGTACATGACAATTGGGAGCAACATCAACATTGACATGGATGGAACAGCGAGTTAAAGGTATGACCAGGCCTACCTCTTCTTCTCTTGACGTACGGGCCTCACAGCTGACAGTTCTTTGGTATTTTCCTTGTCGCTGCCTCGTTCTCCTGAATGACACCTTCCTTCACGTCGGGAAAACAAAGAACAGGGAGAGAGAACATGTATCACTGTGTGGACAGAGAGAGAGAACATGTATCACTGTGTGGACAGAGAGAGAGAACATGTATCACTGTGTGGACAGAGAGAGAGAACATGTATCACTGTGTGAGCTGAGCCTGTGTAACAGGCCTGTGCTTCCTTCCCTCTCCTCACCCCTATCTGTGCTCGAACCAGGGACCCTCTGCACACATCGACAACAGCCGCCCTGGAAGCATCGTTACCCATCATGCCACAAAAGCCACAGCCCTTGCAGAGCAAGGGGGCCAACTACTTCAAGGTCTCAGAGCGAGTGACGTCACCCGATTGAAACGCTATTAGCGCACCACCGCTAACTAGCTAGCTGTTTCACATCGGTTACACCTGGACAGGCAGAGAGAGATACCATGTATCACCATGTATCACTGTGTGAGCTGAGCCTGGACAGGCAGAGAAACCATGTCTCACCATGTATCACTGTGTGAGCTGAGCCTGGACAGGCAGAGAGTGGTTAGAGCGTTGGACTAGTAACCGGAAGGTTGAAAGATAGAATCCCCGAGCTGACAAGGATAAAAATCTGTATTTCTGCCCCGGAACAAGGCAGTTAACCCACTGTTCCCTGGGAGGCCGTCATTGAAAATAAGAATTTGTTGGTAACTGACTTGCCTAGTTAAATAAAGGTTAAATAAAGAAAGAAAACCCACAGTGTGAGCTGGGCCTGGATGAGTCAGTGATACTTAGGACTGCAACATTCTAAGTCATTCTGCAGGGCTCTCCAGAGGGTAGTGAGGTTTGCACAACGCATCACCGGGGGCAAACTACCTGCCCTCCATGACACCTACAGCACCCAATGTCACAGGAAGGCCAAAAAGATCATCAAGGACAACAACCACCCGAGCCACTGCCTGTTCACCCCGCTATCATCCAGAAGGCGAGGTCAGTACAGGTGCATCAAATCTGGGACAGAGAAGACTGAAAAAAAACAGCTTCTATCTCAAGGCCATCAGACTGTTAAATAGTCACCACTAGCCGGCCTCCACCCAGTACCCTGCCCTGAACCTTAGTCACTGTCACTAGCCGGCTACCACCCTGTTACTCAACCCTGCACATTAGAGGCTGCTGTCCTCTGTACATAGACATGGAATCACTGGTCACTTTAATAATGTTTGCAAACTTCCCATGGAAAAATTCCAGAAATTTACTGGAAAGTTCCCGACCCTTCGCAACCCTAGATGCATTCACACACAGTGCATTTGGAAAGTATTCAGACCCCTTGACATTTGCAACATTGTTACATTACAGACTTATTCTAAAATTGAATTTACAAAATCCCTAAAATCCACACACAGTACCCCATAATGAAACAAGTGAAAACTGGTTTTTAGAAATGTTTGCAAATGTATTAATAAAAAACAGAAATACCTTATTTACATCAGTATTCAGACCCTTTGCTATGAGACTCGAAATTGAGCTCAGGTGTATCCTGTTTCTAGTGATCATCCTTGAGATGTTTCTACAACATGTTGGTATTACAGACTCAGTCAGGGCCAAGTTGAAAATGTCAGTGAAGAAAGACACTTGCCAGTTGGTCAGCGCATGCTCAGAGGAAACGTCCTGGTAATCCGTCTGGCCCTGCGGCCTTGTGAATGTTGACCTTTTTAAAGGTCTTACTCACATCGGCTACGGAGAGCATGATCCCACAGTCGTCCAGAACAGCTGGTGCTCTCATGCATGCCTCAGTGTTGCTTGCCACAAAGTGCACATAGAAGTAATGTAGCTTGTCTGGTAGGCTTTTGACACTGGGAAGCTCGCGGCTGTGCTTCCCTTTATCGTCCGCAATAGTTTGCAAGCCCTGCCACTTCCGACGAGCATCAGAACCGGTGTAGTAGGATTCAATTCAAGTCCTGTATTAACGCTTTGTCTGTTTGATGGTTCTTCAGAGGGCATAGCGGGATTTCTTATAAACGTCCAGGTTAGAGTCCCGCTACTCTACCCTTTAGCTCAGTGCAGATGTTGCCTGTAATCCATGGCTTCTGATTGGGGTATGTACGTACGGTCACTGTGGGGACGACATCGTCGGTGCACTTATTGATGTAGCCAGTGACTGATGTGGTGTACTCCTCAATGCCATCGGAAGAATCCCGTAGCCTATTCCAGTCTGTGCTAGAAAAACAATCCTGTAGCTTAGCATCTGCGTCATCTGACCATTTCCATATTAAGCGGGTCACTGGTACTTCCTGCTTGAGTTTTTGTTTGTAAGCAGGAATAAGGAGGATAGATTTATGGTCAGATTTGATAGATGGAGGGCGAGGAAGAACAGCTTCTCTGTGTGTGGAGTAAAGTTTTTTTTCCCTCTTGTTGCACATTTAACATGCTGGTAGAAATGAGGTCAAACGGATTTAAGTTTTCCTGCATTAAAGTCCCCGGCCACTAGGAGCGCCGCCTCTGGGTGAGTATTTTCTTGTCTGCTTATGGCCTTATACAGCTCATTGAGTGAGGTCTTAGTTCCAGCATCGGTTTGTGGTGGTAAATAGACAGCTAAGAAAAATATGGATGAAAACTATTGGTAAATAGTGTGGTCTACAGCTTATCATGAGATACTCTACCTCAGGAGAGCAAAACCTAGAGACTTCCTTAATATTAGGTTTCGCGCACCAGCTGTTATTGACAAATAGACCCTTTGCCTTACCGGAGGCAGCTGTTCTATCTTTCCGATGCACCAAAAACCCAGACAGCTGCATGTTATCCATGTTGTCGTTCAGCCACGACTCGGTGATATTACAGTTTTTAATGTCTTTGATCGGAGCTCATCCTGTATGTTACCCAGTTGATTGGTTGGTCAATAGGACAGATGGTAGAGGAGGGTTACACACTCGGCGTACGGAATCTTACAAGGCACCCCGACCTATGACCCCTATATCTCCGTCCCTTCTTCATGTGAATGACGGGGATTTGGGCCTTGTCGGGTATCTGGAGTAAAATCCTTTGCGTCCGACTCATTAAAGAAAAATCTCAGTCCAGTTCGAGGTGTGTAATCGCTGTTCTGATATCCAGAATCTATTTTCGGTCATAAGAGACGGTGGCAGAAACATTATGTGCAAAATAAGTTACAACAATTTTTTTGTTTTTTTAAACACACAATGACAACGTTGGTTAGGAGCCCATAAAAACGACAGACATCTCCTCCGGCGTCATAAAACCGAAAAGTTGTCCAATGAATTGTCCAATGCACCCTGTGTTGGGCTGACTACAGATGGATGGACCTCCAGGGTTACAGAGCTACTTAACAGTGACATCACATCACATCACATGACCCCCCCCCCCCCCCCTCTCCGGGAGTGAGACATGAGAAGTACTGTACTACAAACACACCACCTTTTATGAGAGTCACACAAAGTAGGCATATTTTTCTCTTGGTAAAATAACACATATAATGTCTGAGCCATGTTTACATTTTGATTACTCATTGCTCTTTACTATAGTGTTGTTGTTGACGAGAAATTGTGTTTTAATTTAACAAAATCCAAAGCGCCGTTGTTCCTCTCAACCATTATCTCCTGATCATTTATGGAATCAAGGATACCAACACTACGTATTTTATTACATAAAGTCAAATTAATTAAAATTTAAATGAATAAATAAATTAAAATAAATTAAAATTAGTAACTGTTGGCATTTTAAAATGTTCCCTGCTGTAACCAAACCGTGACCCCAAAAAAACTACAACAGGTACTGAACCGTTACACCCCATAAGTCCTGCGTCACACGACGCACATCACTTCGCTGTCCCGTCCTGCTAACGTGACAGCTTCACGACCTTTCCACCTACTGTGACAGTTCCGAGACAGAGGAATGAGCTTGGCTAGTATATACAGTAGGCCCGAGGCTCTTCGTATAGTCTATGTTCTCCAATATGTCAATGTGTAGGCCACTCGAGCTTATCAGATTGGATCTTCAAAGTCTAAGACGATATCTTTCTTTCTGATCTTGTATTACGAAGTTCATGCATTGTGTCCTCTAGACATGAGTCAAGATAACATATTAGGCCGGGAATTGAATCCTCATACATATCAGTAGTACAGTGCATTGCAAAAGTATTCGGCCCCCTTGAACTTTGCGACCTTTTGCCACATTTCAGGCTTCAAACATAAAGATATAAAACTGTATTTTTTTTTGTGAAGAATCAACAAGTGGGACACAATCATGAAGTGGAACGACATTTATTGGATATTTCAAACTTTTTTAACAAATCAAAAACTGAAAAATTGGCCGTGCAAAATTATTCAGCCCCCTTAAGTTAATACTTTGTAGCGCCACCTTTTGCTGCGATTACAGCTGTAAGTCGCTTGGGGTATGTCTCTATCAGTTTTGCACATCAAGAGACTGACATTTTTTCCCATTCCTCCATGCAAAACAGCTCAAGCTCAGTGAGGTTGGATGGAGAGCATTTGTGGCCTCTTGGCTGCATCTCTGATCAGTCTTCTCCTTGTATGAGCTGAAAGTTTAGAGGGACGGCCAGGTCTTGGTAGATTTGCAGTGGTCTGATACTCCTTCCATTTCAATATTATCGCTTGCACAGTGCTCCTTGGGATGTTTAAAGCTTGGGAAATCTTTTTGTATCCAAATCCGGCATTAAACTTCTTCACAACAGTATCTCGGACCTGCCTGGTGTGTTCCTTGTTCTTCATGATGCTCTCTGCGCTTTTAACGGACCTCTGAGACTATCACAGTGCAGGTGCATTTATACGGAGACTTGATTACACACAGGTGGATTGTATTTATCATCAGTCATTTAGGTCAACATTGGATCATTCAGAGATCCTCACTGAACTTCTGGAGAGAGTTTGCTGCACTGAAAGTAAAGGGGCTGAATAATTTTGCACGCCCAATTTTTCAGTTTTTGATTTGTTCAAAAAGTTTGAAATATCCAATAAATGTCATTCCACTTCATGATTGTGTCCCACTTGTTGTTGATTCTTCACAAAAAAAAATAGTTTTATATCTTTATGTTTGAAGCCTGAAATGTGGCAAAAGGTTGCAAAGTTCAAGGGGGCCGAATACTTTCGCAAGGCACTGTATATGCATAGCTCCTGTTCTGCAGTCCTACAGAGTCCTGATCTCACCTGAAATGTTTACATCTTCTTTCAGTTGTATCCTCATTAAAACCTTATATTGAAAACACACAGGCCTGGTAGTGAAGCTAGAGCTAGTGGCGCTAGTCTCAGCCTCATAGGGCTGCTTGGGCTCAAAGCTACAGGGAGGGGGGGGGGGCTAGCTAAGGGACTACACTTTTAACTTGAGAGTCGCATCTCCACGACTGTCAAAATGTGTCTTTTTTTTTTAAAGCAGAGATGTTTAAAGACAGTTGGGTTTAATGTTTCCCGAGTCCAAATGTGTGGGGAAGGAAGGATGACACCGATATATTCAGTTTGATGAGCGAGCTCTCTGGGGGGGGTCCTTGATGTTATTGATTTGAAATTCATATCAAAAGTGGGAGTTTGATTTGAATCTCTTCAGCAGCAACTCAAGGGGGAGAGATTAATATTTCACCATGTTAGCTACTTTCAGATGAGATGAACAAAGTCTTTGGTGTGTAGACATGATAGTTAGTTGTCGTCCCAAGACTTACATATTTCCATTCTTGAAATGCATCGGAAGCCAATTCAGTCAAATAATGCATTCCAGTGCTAATAGACTTTGTAAACTGTGTCACTGTGGGGGGGGAGAGAAAACATCTGCACATTATATTTACCCCTTATGCAATGACTGAGAATTATGGTAAGAACTAGGGTCAAGTCTACCATCACATGGTAACCTGGTAAGCCTTGCACCTTTTGGTTTGTGAAGCCTAGTATTGATTGAAACAACTGGGCTCCGTAAGGAAGTGTCATGAATCCCGTCTGCACAGCGCCAGCGCAGACGGTCTCTCGTCAAACCAGACACACATATTAGTTGTTCTAGAGAGATGAGTTTACACTTCAGCAGTGACATGTTACTATTCTAGACTGTGGCAAATCCTAACAAACCCAGGTTTAAAACGTCGTGCATATGTTAAATGATTAATACTGAAACTATTATGGAAATAGACACGTTGTCCCGGCGGTAAAAACATGATGTTCCGCATTGGGTTTTTTTATCCGTCATTTACAGTCCACCTCGAGAGGAATGGACTTGAACATAAATCATGTCAAAATATAGACGCGCAAACAGACACAATGACGCAAATACCGAGCGTGAAACTACACCATCTACTTAGTAAGTGTGTTCTACGTTTCTGTTGTGCAAAACTATTGCTACAATATGTCGGTGTAAGGTAACAAGTTAGCTATGTGGTGAAAAGCCTGTCGACCCCCCCTTTCGGAGCGGTGAGCCCACGCCCTCGACTTCAACTCCGAGCTACAGTAGAACATCACCTCAACGAGTTAACAAAACGCTTTATGCTACTTCTTCTGCACTCTTTATGTCGACTAAAAACAACACGTCATTGTAAGCTACATTTCTAGAATAACTCTATGTTCAAGTACATTAAATATGAAATAGTTCCCATGTGTTTCTTACCTCGGGGCTTTCTAGGAATCCAGAGAGTTTCAAATCCCACCAAAGTGAAAATAATTTTTTTCCCAAATCTGGAAGTGGCAGGCAGTGACGTCAGAGTTGGAAATTCCAACCGCAGGAGAGTCCTTGGAGAAGTTTGCCCATTTAAGGCAGTATGTTGTATTCACAAAACGCTCTTCCTCATCTTATCGTGTGTGTGTTTGTTTTGTTGTGCAAAACATTGTAAAGCACACTAATTCATCATCATGAGCATCAACTAGACAGCTATATCCTTCATACATTATTGTAATTGTAAACTAAATCATTAATTCAATGAAAATTTAGATTTTGACAATTTTCTCAACATTTTCTTGAGGTTCACAAATAACATTATCTTGGTAATATAGGGTTAGGGTAATATAGCTCTACAAATAACATTATCTTGGTAATATAGAGTTAGGGTAATATAGCTCTGCAAACAACATTATCTTGGTAATATAGGGTTAGGGTAATATAGCTCTACAAACAACATTATCTTGATAATATAGGGTTAGGGTAATATAGCTCTACAAACAACACAACATTATCTTGGTAATATAGAGTTAGGGTAATATAGCTCTACAAACAACACAACATTATCTTGGTAATATAGAGTTAGGGTAATATAGCTCTACAAATAACATAGAACGAAGACAAGAGATGATAGACTTAGCCTTTAAACAAAGTAAATAATATATTGTTTCATTTTTTTGTTGTTGCAATGACGACATCAAAACAGACTATACACATTTCAAAATACCACCTGAGAGCTTGTTCATTCATTTAAAAAAAAAATCAAATTTTTTTTAAAACTTAATTTTAAACTCATTCCCCGCTGACCTTTCTGTGAGTGGTAACCTGCACAGTAAACCATATCAAACACGGGCTGGTTTCTGCTTCACCACATGTGATTGCCATGCAAAGCAGTTTGTTTGCATGTCCTGGATTTAATGCAAATAACTGGTAACTGCACTAAAAACCCCTTTGATTTGTGCATGCATTCTAAGTAGCAGTACAATAGTGGTGTTATAATGCACTTAGGTTGTTGAATCGCAGATGGCATCCTATTCCCTACATAGCACACTACTTTTCAGCAGAGCACCGTAGAGGACACAGCCTGACTCTCTGATTCCACAGCTAGGGTTTACAGGGGGGAGAGATTGTCTCTCGACAGATTCGCCAAAACCATTTTGTGGGTTATCCTTGCTTCCCCAGACGAATGTCAGTTGGGTGCAATTTTCGATTCGAATTTGGTTTGTGGTTGAGACAGGGTCGTAAAAATGTCTTCGTCGGGGTCTTCCTCTTGTCTGTTTGGATGGCTATACATAGTATACGTAGTCTCCCCCTAAATTATAATGGTATGGCCTGCAGAGATAATCAAGGGATCTTACATTCCAGACGGTATTCTAGAACATACCATCTCAACTCCGTTGGGTGTGGTGGATTGTATTTAAAGGTTAAAAAGCCTGTTATCACCTTGCCCCTGATACATGGCTGTTGACTCCTATAACGACTTGCCGGTTTCAAAACCCCAGCGTCTCCCCGCCTGTAGGAAGACCTGTAAAACCTCTGCTCCAATCAGAGTATCTAGGAGTCATCAGCCATGCATCAGGGCAAGAAGTAAACTTACACTTGTTAAAGAACTGTTGGTAAAAAATAGACTGACTATTATTATCAAGATAAATAGAGTTACCAGTTACCACTTAAATCATGATGGGACATTTATTTTTTGGGGGGGGGGTGACTGTTTTCACCATTGTGTTTCCTTGATCTTGTTGACCCACTCTGTCTTAATGTCAGGGGGGTCTGTATTACACCTCTGACACCTTACATTGGAAGAAGGGGTATTATTTGCTATACAACACTATGCCACATCTAAGAGTTAACAGCATTAGGCCTGTTGTCACCACGACAAGAAGTAAGAACACATGGCCCTCTACGGTCTTGTCCACTTGTGTGTGTGTGTATGTGTGTGTGTGTGTGTGTGTGTGTGTGTGTGTGTGTGTGTGTGTGTGTGTGTGTGTGTGTGTGTGTGTGTGTGTGTAGGTGTGTGTGTGTGTGTGTGTGTGTGTGTGTGTGTGTGTGTGTGTGTGTGTGTGTGTGTGTGTGTGTGCAACAGCATATTGTATCTGTGCTGCTATAGATGATACAGTATTGGGACAGTGACACATTTATTTGTTGTTTTGGCTCTTTACTCCAGTTCGTTGGATTTGAAAATCAAATCAAATTGTATTTGTCACATACACATACAACAGGTATGTAGACCTTACAGTGAAATTCTTACTTACAAGCCCGTAACCAGCAATGAAGTTTAAAGGAAAATACCCCCCCCGTAACAAATCATTCAAGAGCAGCAGTACAATAACAGTAGTGAGGCTTTATACAGGGGGTACCGGTACAGAGTCAATGTGGAAGCTATATACAGGGTGTTATGGTACAGAGTCAATGTGGAAGCTATATACAGGGGGTACTGGTACAGAATCAATGTGGAGGCTATATACAGGGTGTTACGGTACAGAGTCAATGTGGAGGCTATATACAGGGTGTTACGGTACAGAGTCAATGTGGAGGCTTTATACAGGGGGTACCGGTACAGAGTCAATGTGGAGGCTATATACAGGGGGTACTGGTACAGAGTCAATGTGGAGGCTATATACAGGGGGTACCGGTACAGAGTCAATGTGGAGGCTTTATACAGGGGGTACCGGTACAGAGTCAATGTGGAGGCTATATACAGGGGGTACCGGTACAGAGTCAATGTGGAGGCTAAATACAGGGTGTTACGGTACAGAGTCAATGTGGAGGCTATATACAGGGGGTACCGTTACAGAGTCAATGTGGAGGCTATATACAGGGTATTACGGTACAGAGTCAATGTGGAGGCTATATACAGGGGGGTACCGGTACAGAGTCATTGTGGAGGCTATATACAGGGTGTTACGGTACAGAGTCAATGTGGAGGCTATATACAGGGTGTTACGGTACAGAGTCAATGTGGAGGCTATATACAGGGGGTACCGGTACAGAGTCAATGTGGAGGCTATATACAGGGTGTTATGGTACAGATTCAATGTGGAGGCTATATACAGGGTGTTACGGTACAGAGTCAATGTGGAGGCTATAGACAGGGTGTTACGGTACAGAGTCAATGTGGAGGCTATATACAGGGGGTACCGGTACAGAGTCAATGTGGAGGCTATATACAGGGGGTACTGGTACAGAATCAATGTGGAGGCTATATACAGGGGGTACCGGTACAGAGTCAATGTGGAGGCTATATACAGGGGGTACCGGTACAGAGTCAATGTGGAAGCTATATACAGGGTGTTACGGTACAGAGTCAATGTGGAGGCTATATACAGGGGGCACCGGTACCGAGTCAATGTGGAGGCTATATACAGGGGGTACCGGTACAGAGTCAATGTGGAGGCTATATACAGGGTGTTACGGTACAGAGTCAATGTGGAGGCTATATACAGGGTGTTACGGTACAGAGTCAACGTGGAGGCTATATACAGGGTGTTACGGTACAGAGTCAATGTGGAGGCTATATACAGGGTGTTACGGTACGGAGTCGATGTGGAGGCTACACAGAGTTAATTTGCGGGGGCACCGGTTAGTTGAGGTAATGTGTACATGTAGGTAGAGTTATTAAAGTGACTATATATAGATGATAGCAGAGAGTAGCAGCAGCGTAAAGGAGGTGTGGTTGGAGGGGGGGGCAATGAGCCAGCTAACGTTGATAAACATATAGAAATAACTGTTGATTTTCTGATTCAATAAGAAAGTTAAACGTTTTCTGTGTTTTTGATTGTTGAGTCAATTAGATCATGCTAATTTCAAGCTAATCTTTAAAAAAAAAAATATATATATATATATATATATATATATATATATATATATAAAGTTAGTTTTGTTACTGGCTAACTCATTGATCCTGCTCTGTAGTGTTCCCCCTCAGGTATATATATATATATATAAATATATTGTCCTTCAAGGCCTCAAGGTTCTCTCCAAGGGCACAAGCAGATTTTGTAGTTGTTGGAAAGTGCTGTATTCTTCCCTGTGTGACACTTGTCCGCCTGACGGACTCCAGGAAATCACTGGGCTGTTGACGGAGTTCATCATCTCTATCTATTATTGCATCATCACAGAGCGATTGGTGCCACAGTGACTTGGGCCAACAAGTCCGATAGATTTAAAAAAAAATCTGGTGTTTTATGACCGATTCTGAAACAATGACACACAGATGTAAAAAAAAAAAATATTTAAAAAAATAATAAAATTAAAAATGTATTAAATTAAAAGTGAATTGACATAATATACTGTAAGCACTTCAACAAGTACAACAACAACTGTAGAAATGAAACAGTATGTCAAGTCAACCTCTAAAGATGCTTTGAATATCACAATTACAGGCACAATCACTAAAGTAACTTTGAGATGGTATATTTTCAAATTACAGTTCCTGAGATCTATGTGAGTAGACGGGTTAAAACAGCATATATTTCTCCCTCCCTCTCTCTCTCTCTCTCTCTCTCTCTCTCTCTCTCTCTCAATTCAATTCAATTCAAGGGCTTTATTGGCATGGGAAACATGTGTTAACATTGCCAAAGCAAGTGAGGTAGACGACATACAAAGTGAATATATAAAGTGAAAAACAACAAAAATTAACAGTAAACTCTCTCTCTCTCTCTCTCTCTCTCTCTCTCTCTGTCATTTCAATTCAATTCAAGGGGCTTTATTACCATGGGAAACATGTGTTAACATTGCCAAAGCAAGTGAGGTAGATCATTTACAAAAGTGAAATAAACAATAAAATTAACAGTAAACATTACACATACAGAAGTTTCAAAACAATAAAGACATTACAAATGTCGTATTATATATATACAGTGTTTTAACAATGTACAAATGGTTAAAGTACACAAGGGACAATAAATAAGCATAAATATGGGTTGTATTTACAATGGTGTTTGTTCTTCACTGGTTGCCCTTTTCTCGTGGCAACAGGTCACACATCTTGCTGCTGTGATGGCACACTGTGGAATTTCACCCAGTATATATGGGAGTTCATCAAAATTGGATTTGTTTTCGAATTTCTTTGTGGGTCTGTATAATCTGAGGGAAATATGTCTCTCTAATATGGTCATACATTGGGCAGGAGGTTAGGAAGTGCATTTCAGTTTCCACCTCATTTTGTGGGCAGTGAGCACATAGCCTGTCTTCTCTTGAGAGCCATGTCTGCCTACGGCGGCCTTTCTCAATAGCAAGGCTATGCTCACTGAGTCTGTACATAGTCAAAGCTTTCCTTAATTTTGGGTCAGTCACAGTGGTCAGGTATTCTGCCGCTGTGTACTCTCTGTTTAGGACCAAATAGCATTCTAGTTTGCTCTGCTTTTTTGTTAATTCTTTACAATGTGTCAAGTAATTATCTTTTTGTTTTCTAATGATTTGGTTGGGTCTAATTGTGCTGCTGTCCTGGGGCTCTGTAGGGTGTGTTTGTGTTTGTGAACAGAGCCCCAGGACCAGCTTGCTTAGAGGACTCTTCTCTGTAGATGATGGCTTTGTTATGTAAGGTTTGGGAATCGCTTCCTTTTAGGTGGTTATAGAATTTAACGGCTCTTTTCTGGATTTTGATAATTAGTGGGTATAGGCCTAATTCTGCTCTGGGTGCATTATTTGGTGTTCTACATTGTACACAGAGGATATTTTTTGCAGAATTCTGCATACAGAGTCTCAATTCGGTGTTTGTCCCATTTTGTGAAGTCTTGGTTGGTGAGCAGACCCCAGACCTCACAACCATAAAAGGCAATGGGCTCTATGACTGATTCAAGTATTTTTAGCCAAATCCTAATTGGTATGTTGAAATTTATGTTCCTTTTGATGGCATAGAATGCCCTTCTTGCCTTGCCTCTCAGATCATTCACAGCTTTGTGGAAGTTACCTGTGGTGCTGATTTTTAGGCCAAGGTATGTATAGTTTTTTGTGTGTTCTAGGGCAACAGTGTCTAGATGGAATTTGTATTTGTGGTCCTGGCAACTGGACCTTTTTTGGAACACCATTATTTTTGTCTTACTGACATTTACTGTCAGGGCCCAGGTCTGACAGAATCTGTGCAGAAGATCTAGATGCTGCTGTAGGCCCTCCTTGGTTGGTGACAGTAGCACCAGATCATCAGCAAACAGCAGACATTTGACTTCGGATTCTAGTAGGGTGAGGCCGGGTGCTGCAGACTTTTCTAGTGCCCGCGCCAATTCGTTGAATATATATATGTTGAAGAGGGTGGGGCTTAAGCTGCATCCCTGTCTCACCCCACAACCCTGTGTGAAGAAATGTGTGTGTTTTTTGCCCATTTTAACCGCACACTTGTTGTTTGTGTACATGGATTTTATAATGTCGTTTGTTTTACCCCCAACACCACTTTCCATCAGTAGCAGACCCTCATGCCAGATTGAGTCGAAGGCTTTTTTGAAATCAACAAAGCATGAGAAGACTTTGCCTTTGTTTTGGTTTGTTTGGTTGTCAATTAGGGTGTGCAGGGTGAATACATGGTCTGTTGTACGGTAATTTGGTAAAAAGCCAATTTGACATTTTCTCAGTACATTGTTTTCATTGAGGAAATGTACGAGTCTGCTGTTAATAATAATGCAGAGGATTTTCCCAAGGTTACTGTTGACACATATTCCACGGTAGTTATTGGGGTCAAACTTGTCTCCACTTTTGTGGATTGGGGTTATCAGTCCTTGGTTC
>NC_143022.1:3797500-3822500 GCF_057628025.1 Oncorhynchus mykiss
ATGTTTCTACAACTTCATTGGAGTCCATCTGTGGTAAATTAATTTGATTGGACATGATTTGGAAAGGCACACACTTGTCTACATAAAGGCCCCACATTAGACAGTGCATGTCAGAGGATTTTCCATAAGAGCATAGAGACAGGATTGTGTCGAGGGCACAGATCTGGGGAAGGGTACCAAAAAATGTCTGCAGCATTGAAGGTCCCCAAGAACACAGTGGCCTCCATTTTTAACTAAGCAAGTCAGTTAAGAACAAATTCTTATTTTCAATGACAGCCTAGGAACAGTGGGGTTAACTGCCTGTTCAGGGGCAGAACGACAGATTTGTACCTTGTCAGCTCAGGGATTTGAACTTGCAACCTTTCGGTTACTAGTCCAACGCTCTAACCACTAGGCTTCCCTGCTGCCCGCTCCATCATGAGGAAACATTTGAAAAAGGTCAAGGGGTCTGAATACTTTCTGAAAACAGAACATACACCCTACCAGACAGAGATACCTTCATACACCCTACCAGACAGAGATACCTTGATACACCCTACCAGACAGAGATACCTTCATACACCCTACCAGACAGAGATACCTTCATACACCCTACCAGACAGAGATACCTTCATACACCCTACCAGACAGAGATACCTTCATACACCCTACCAGACAGAGATACCTTCATACACCCTACCAGACAGAGATACCTTCATACACCCTACCAGACAGAGATACCTTCATACACCCTACCAGACAGAGATACCTTCATACACCCTACCAGAGAGAGATACCTTGATACACCCTACCAGACAGAGATACCTTCATACACCCTACCAGACAGAGATACCTTCATACACCCTACCAGACAGAGATACCTTCATACACCCTACCAGACAGAGATACCTTCATACACCCTACCAGACAGAGATACCTTCATACACCCTACCAGACAGAGATACCTTCATACACCCTACCAGACAGAGATACCTTCATACACCCTACCAGACAGAGATACCTTCATACACCCTACCAGACAGAGGTACCTTCATACACCCTACCAGACAGAGATACCTTCATACACCCTACCAGACAGAGATACCTTCATACACCCTACCAGACAGAGATACCTTCATACACCCTACCAGACAGAGATACCTTCATACACCCTACCAGACAGAGATACCTTCATACACCCTACCAGACAGAGATACCTTCATACACCCTACCAGAGAGAGATACCTTCATACACCCTACCAGACAGAGATACCTTCATACACCCTACCAGAGAGAGATACCTTCATACACCCTACCAGACAGAGATACCTTCATACACCCTACCAGACAGAGATACCTTCATACACCCTACCAGACAGAGATACCTTCATACACCCTACCAGACAGAGATACCTTCATACACCCTACCAGACAGAGATACCTTCATACACCCTACCAGACAGAGATACCTTCATACACCCTACCAGACAGAGATACCTTCATACACCCTACCAGACAGAGATACCTTCATACACCCTACCAGACAGAGATACCTTCATACACCCTACCAGACAGAGATACCTTCATACACCCTACCAGAGAGAGATACCTTCATACACCCTACCAGACAGAGATACCTTCATACACCCTACCAGACAGAGATACCTTCATACACCCTACCAGACAGAGATACCTTCATACACCCTACCAGACAGAGATACCTTCATACACCCTACCAGACAGAGATACCTTCATACACCCTACCAGACAGAGATACCTTCATACACCCTACCAGACAGAGATACCTTCATACACCCTACCAGACAGAGATACCTTCATACACCCTACCAGACAGAGATACCTTCATACACCCTACCAGACAGAGATACCTTCATACACCCTACCAGACAGAGATACCTTCATACACCCTACCAGACAGAGATACCTTCATACACCCTACCAGAGAGAGACTAAATTACTTGGCGTTTCCTTAGATTGTAAACTGTCCTGGTCGAAACATACAGATTGAATGGTTGTAAAGATGGTGAGAGGTCTGTCTGTAACAAAGAGATGCTCTGCTTTTTTGACACCACACTTCACAAAGCAAGTCCCGCAGGCTCTAGTTTTATCTTATCTTGATTATTGTCCAGTCATGTGGTCAAGTGCTGCAAAGAAAGACCTAGTGAAGCTGCAGCTGACCCCAGAACAGAGAGGCACGTTTTCCTTTTTAATGTGAGCCAGTCTCTCTTGGCTACGAGTTGAGGAGAGACTGACTGCATCCCTTCTTGTTTCTATGTTGAAAAATTGCTTGCATACTGTAGTCAACTTACACACAGCACTGACACACACACACTTACCCCACCAGACATAACATCAGGGGTCTTTTCACAGTCCCCAAATCCAGAACAAATTCAACAAGGCGTACAGTATTATATAGAGCCATTATTGCATGGAACTTTCTTCTATCTCATATCGATCAAATAAACAGCCAACCTGGTTTCAATAAACAGATAAAGCAACACCTCACGGCACAGCGCCTCTCCTCGTTTTGACCCAGATATTTGTGTGTACAGTATTGATATGTAGGCAATGTGGGCTGTTTTTACATGTATATAGTTCTGTCTTTGAGCTGTTCTTGTCTATTCATGTTCTGTATTAGATCATGTTCTATGTTTTGTGTGTGGACCCCAGGAAGACTAGCTGCTGCTATCGCAACAGCTACTGGGGTTTCCTAATAAAATACCAAAATACCAAAATACCAGTGCTATTTGGGATGCATACACTGTCTGACTCTAAGAGAGAGAGAGAGAGAGAGAGAGAGAGAGAGAGAGAGAGAGAGAGAGAGAGAGTGATGGAGAGAGAGAGAGAGAGAGAGAGAGAGTGATGGGGAGAGAGAGACAGAGAGAGAGAGAGAGAGAGAGAGAGAGAGAGAGAGAGAGAGAGAGAGAGAGAGAGAGACAGAGAGAGAGACCGAGAGAGAGACAGCGAGAGAGAGAGAGGGAGAGAGAGAGAGAGAGAGAGAGAGAGCGAGAGAGAGTGGATAAGCACAACAAAAGGTAGAAGACACCCAGACACACGACAAAAGCATTACCCCTGAAGCTACTAATCAAACAACTCCACATCTCGATGTAGACCTCAGATAACGCTAATGAATTCTAATTTTAATGTTTCACTGTGTAAAAATGAATTAATTGGGCAGACGCAGCCAATCCACGCCTGCAGCTATAGATGGTTTATAGAATCCAGAGATTCAGAGATCAGCTCTAATGCTTCAATGGGAAACTTTTGAAGTGTTTCTCTATATATTTTATATCCGTGGATCTTGAATCTATCCTCTACATAGATGTGGGTTTTTGTATGGTCAAATTATTATTATTATTTTTTAGCTAGGGTTGATCATTTAGATATTGGCTTTTGTTTTGTCTTTAAAATAAACAAAGTTTCTTATTTTCTAATTACCTATCTATTACAAAACATTATGTGAAGTTTGCTTTTATGTGCTTTTAGGATTGCGGTTAAGGATTTGGGTTAAATACGACCCCATTCATATCACATTCTGTGAGGAGGGGGGGTGGGGAGGGGATGGAGATCAGAAGGCTGATGAGAGGAAAAGCAACAACACAACCTCAAAAGATTACTATGGCTCAGATCGTTTTTACAAACGATCAGACACATGGTTTAAAGGTCCCGCAGTCAGTCAGCCAAAATGTCCTTTTTGTTTTAGGATAACCGGAGGCAAAGTTATTACAATTCGTGATTCATCTTAGGTGTTGCATGTCACACAGATGCACTTGTTTTTTTTAACCTTTCCAACAGCTGTCTGTTTCTTGATATGAGTAAGTTGACCCAAATGTATCACAGAATAGTACCTCCCACGGTGAGTTGGCTAGTAATGATTCTGTCCATTGGTGTAAAGTACACACTCTATATATACTTTCTTTTTTTTCTCTACTGTGTCATTGACTTGTTTATTGTTTTATTGGCTTGTTTATTGTTTTACTCCATGTGTAACTCTGTGTTGTTGTTGTTTTGTGTCACACTGCTTTGCTTTATACTTGGCCAGGTCGCAGTTGTAAATGAGAACTTGTTCTCAACTGGCCTACCTGGTTAAATAAAGGTGTTCTCAACTGGCCTACCTGGTTAAATAAAGGTGTTCTCAACTAGCCTACCTGGTTAAATAAAGGTGAAATATTTTTATTTTTTTTAAGTAAAAATATTCTCCAATGTTAGCCAGCATGCTAGCTAGCTACAGTTGCATTTAGTTATCCTTCTAAATGCGTTGGTCAATGGGTTAAATGAGTTATGAGTTGAACAGAGTGTATTTTGGTTGAAAACAAACTCGTAGCCAGTTGTTCTTGCCCCATGATATTATCATAGCTAACCCTCTTGAAGCCCATGCGACGTGTAGTATGTGTTTATGAGCTACCGAGTCTAGACGCAGTCTACCTAATGGTAGTAAGCTAGCTAGCATTGCTAGTTTTATAAGTAAATGGCTGAGGTGTCTCAAACCCTATAGCTAGTTAATAAGCTATTTTTGGTGACAATGTTATAAAAGGGTGGTGGAATATTAGATATGTATTTTTTATATATTTATTAATAACTGTGATTGAAATCGGTGGTTACTACTGCTTTTAGGGTTGTCGCTAGTTACCACAGCCACAAAGTCCGGTTTTAAATCCGAGGGGAGAGAAATAGTTTGCCATTGTTTTGTGTTTCGATAAGGGCTCAACCAATCACCTGACGGATAATGACGACTTTGTCTCGGCTATCTTACGAAAGGAAATGTCGGGCACAGTCATCCTATTTCCCGAGTAAAAATAGCCTTTGAAAGACCAAAACAGCATCCGTATATATTTTCACACTATTACAATGGTCAGAATTGAAGAAACCTTTTCTCTCACCTCTATTATTAATGAACTATATCATATTTTTTTTTGCTCTTGAGGAGCTTTGAGATTCTATGAAAAGCAATATAATAATGTAATAAATTATTACTATCAGTGGGGCGGGGTGCTTATATTCATGAGCTCGCCTTTGACCTCATTGAAACGCCCTTGTGGTCGTTGCCAGGTTACAAGGTAAACAACGGGCCACGTGTCATTGATGACAAGGTAAACAACGGGCCACGTGTCATTGATGGCAAGGTAAACAATAGCCTACATGTCATTCAGAGCCTAAATAGTAGGCCTCAACCCATTTTCTGTGGGCAAAATGCTCTCATGGTCAACAGAGCTGGTCATGGACTGTTGGACATCAGCCAAACAGCAACGGAACACAACTGCATTTCTATTGTTTTGGAGCTAATTTTTATTTTATTTTATTTTACCTTTATTTAACTAGGCAAGTCAGTTAAGAACAAATTCTTATTTTCAATGACGGCCTAGGAACAGTGGGTTAACTGCCTGTTCAAGGGCAGAACGACAGATTTGTACCTTGTCAGCTCGGGGGTTTGAACTTGCAACCTTCCGGTTACTAGTCCAACGCTCTAACCACTAGGCTACCCTGCCGCCCCTAATTACTAATACGCAAGAATTTAGTCACGTCTGAGTCACATTCAAATCTTAGCCAACAGGGGAATGTACATGAAAACAACATACAATAAGTGGACTGGACAATTTATTTATTTATTCTGAACCTCTGCATGTTCAGAATTGTATTGAATCAGACATTTATTTGATCATTTTACAACAGGCAAGAATGGTGGTGAGGGGGAGGGGAGTGGGTGGTGAGGGGGAGGGGGAGGGGAGTGGGTGGTGAAGAGGAGGGGAGTGGGTGGTAAGGGGGGGGGGGGGAGTAAGGGAGTGGGTGGTAAGGGGGGGGGGGGATGGGAGGGGAAGGGGAGCGGGTGGGGGGCGGGAGAAGAGGGGGACCCATGTAATCTGCTTCAATCAAGCAGGCTTCAGTCACCCACTCGGGTTCAGTCATCCCAAATCCAGCTATGGCGTCTTCCTTGTCAGTCCTCTCTAACTGGGCAGACAGGGGTCCTGGGATGGACAGATCAGGCCTGTCTCACTGGGCAGACAGGGGTCCTGGGATGGACAGATCAGGCCTGTCTCACTGGGCAGACAGGGGGCCCGGGATGGACAGATCAGGCCTCTCTAACTGGGCAGACAGGGGTCCTGGGATGGACTGATCAGGCCTCTCTCACTGGGCAGACAGGGGTCCTGGGATGGACAGATCAGGCCTGTCTCACTGGGCAGACAGGGGTCCTGGGATGGACTGATCAGGCCTGTCTCACTGGGCAGACAGGGGTCCTGGGATGGACAGATCAGGCCTCTCTCACTGGGCAGACAGGGGTCCTGGGATGGACAGATCAGGCCTGTCTCACTGGGCAGACAGGGGTCCTGGGATGGACAGATCAGGCCTGTCTCACTGGGCAGACAGGGGTCCTGGGATGGACAGATCAGGCCTGTCTCACTGGGCAGACAGGGGTCCTGGGATGGACAGATCAGGCCTGTCTCACTGGGCAGACAGGGGGCCCGGGATGGACAGATCAGGCCTCTCTAACTGGGCAGACAGGGGTCCTGGGATGGACTGATCAGGCCTGTCTCACTGGGCAGACAGGGGTCCTGGGATGGACAGATCAGGCCTCTCTCACTGGGCAGACAGGGGTCCTGGGATGGACAGATCAGGCCTCTCTCACTGGGCAGACAGGGGTCCTGGGATGGACAGATCAGGCCTGTCTCACTGGGCAGACAGGGGTCCTGGGATGGACAGATCAGGCCTGTCTCACTGGGCAGACAGGGGTCCTGGGATGGACTGATCAGGCCTGTCTCACTGGGCAGACAGGGGTCCTGGGATGGACAGATCAGGCCTGTCTCACTGGGCAGACAGGGGTCCTGGGATGGACAGATCAGGCCTGTCTCACTTGGCAGACAGGGGTCCTGGGATGGACAGTTCTCACAGCTTCCCCTCATTAGACGAAGAGGACATCCAGGAGTCTGGATCAAGGGTGACGAAGAGGAGATCCTGTCTACGTAACCTGTAATGTTTTTGAAAAGAGAAATGTTTGTTAAAAGGGGTAGTGAACATTTATTTACTGTTATTCATGAGTTGATGTATTGATCTACTCATTCTACAATGTGTTTATGGTGTTTTTGAGATACTCGAAATCTGAAATATGCAATATTTGGTTGTGCTCTTTTTTTGTGAAACTTTTCAATGTTTGTATTTGGAAATTTTGTGGGCCTGAAATGCTCAGTTGATGCAGATTTAAAATGACTAACTATAACTTATATTATGTATTATAATATATAACTTATATTATGTTGGGTCTGTCGTCACAGGCTTCACAACATACCCCACCCGTCTTTACCTGTTGCTGTGATTTGGGGAGCCAAGTAGCCTAGTGGTAAGAGTGTTGGACTAGTAACCGAAAGGTTGCAAGATCAAATCCCCGAGCTGACAAGGTACAAATCTGTCGTTCTGCTCCTGAACAAGGGAGTTAACTCACTGTTCCTAGGCCAGTTAACCCACTGTTCCTAGGCTGTCATTGTAAATACGAATTTGTTCTTAACTGACTTGCCTAGTTAAATAAAGGTAAAATATATTTTAAAAAATTGACTGGGAAGCTGTGCAGACACAGTAGATGGAGCATATTGTCATGATTAGCCCCAACAACACAGGCTATATCAACTGTAAGACACCAACCCACACACTGGAATGGCAAAATATGATTTTCAGGGGTAAATTACAAATACTATATAAACCACAACTATTTTGTTTGTGGACAACATTATTTTGTGCCAGCTGTGTGCTGGCAGTGCTCAGACTCAGGAACATTATTTTGTGCCAGCTGTGTGCTGGCAGTGCTCAGACTCAGGAACATTATTTTGTGCCAGCTGTGTGTTGGCAGTGCTCAGACTCAGGAACATTATTTTGTGCCAGCTGTGTGCTGGCAGTGCTCAGACTCAGGAACATTATTTTGTGCCAGCTGTGTGCTGGCAGTTGTCAGACTCAGGAACACCCCTTTGACTTGTTGAAAAAGACTTTGATAGGAAACATCTCCGTGATATTAATAATAAGGATGGAAGAACTACAACTATATAATGACTATCAGGTTTTACAGAAATATATATACCGTTCACAAGTCAATCTAGCCACTGTTGCATTATCTAACGTTAGCCCCCCGCTACGGCGTCAGACTCTTCAAACTCTGATACTTATGTTATGATCAGGGCTTACAAGAGCCACTGATCCACTGTTCAGTGAAGGTACAACATCCGTCTTCAGGATTGGGTTAATGTTACATCCAGTCACAACACAGTTCTGCTTTTTTACAGTCATGCTGACAGCTCTAATGCCTGTCTCCTGAATCCAAGTGTTCGACACGGGGGGGCAGGTAGCCTAGTGGTTAGAGAGTTGGGTTGCTACATCGAATCCTACGAGCTGACAAGGTAAAATATCTGTCATTCTACCCCTGAACAAGGCAGTTAACCCACTGTTCCCCAGTAGGGATTCATTGTAAATAAGAATGTGTTCTTTATTAACTGACTTGGTTAAATAAATACAAAATATGAATATTAAATAAAGGTTAAAAACAAGTAACTTTATGATCAATCTTTATCAATACAGACATTTTTCACCCTGCTTTGAAATGGTTTCATCCAAATATGATCAAATGTCTCTCTCTCTCTCTCTCTCTCTCTCTCTCTCATTCCCTCTCTCGCTCTCTCTGTCTCTCTCTCTCTCTTTCTCTCTCTCTCTCTCTCTGTCTCTCTCTCTCTCTCTGTCTCTCTCTCTCTCTCTCTGTCTCTCTCTCTCTCTCATTCCCTCTCTCTCTCTCTCTCTCATTCCCTCTCTTGCTCTCTCTTTCCCTCTCTCTGTCTCTCTCTCTCTCTCTCTCTCTCTCTCTCTCATTCCCTCTCTCGCTCTCTCTGTCTCTCTCTCTCTCTCTCTCTCTCTGTCTCTCTCTCTCTCTGTCTCTCTCTCTCTATCTCTCTCTCTCTGTCTCCCTCTCTCTCTGTCTCTCTCTCTCTCTGTCTCTCTCTCTCTATCTCTCTCTCTCTGTCTCCCTCTCTCTCTCTCTCTCTCTCTCTCTCTCTCTCTCTCTCTCTCATTCCCTCTCTCGCTCACTCTTTCCCTCTCTCTCTCTCTCTCTCTCTCTCTCATTCCCTCTCTCGCTCTCTCTTTCCCTCTCTCTCTCTCTCTCTCTCTCTCTCTCTCTCTCTCATTCCCTCTCTCGCTCTCTCTTTCCCTTTCTCTGTCTCTCTCTCTCTCTCTTTCTCTCTCTCTCTCTCTCTCTCTCTCTCTCTCTCTCTCTCTCTGTCTCTCTCTCTCTCTGTCTCTCTCTCTGTCCCTCTCTCTCTCTGTCTCTCTCTCTGTGTGTGTCTCTCTCTCTCAGAGCTGCTCTCATTCCTTCAGGGACACGGAGGAGATAGTAGTTGTGATAACATGACCTATGGAAGCACACCGTCACCAAGGTTTTGAGTGGGCAGCTCTCTCTCTCTCTCTCTCTTAGTTCTAACTCCCACAATGTTTCTCTTTTATTGTTGGAAAGACTTCGAAGGACATCTTCATGATATTCTCTTTTATTTTTTGTTGTTAAAAAGACTAGAGCCATATTCAATATTGTTTCTCACATGGAACTTAAAAATTGTAGGTACTAACAACATATGTCAGGTCTGCCCTGTAAAGTGCATACTAAAAGGGAAATATTAGCCACAAAATATCCCAATGCCCCAGGGCAGTGATTGGGGACACTGCCCTGTGTAGGGTGCCGTCTTTCGGATGGGACGTTAAAAGGGTGTCCTGACTCTCTGAGGTCATTAAAGATCCCATGGCACTTATCATAAGAGTAGGGGTGTTAACCCCGGTGTCCTGGCTAAATTCCCAATCTGGCCCTCAAACCATCACGGTCACCTAATAATCCCCAGTTTACAATTGGCTCATTCATCCCCCTCCTCTCCCCTGTAACTATTCCCCAGGTCGTTGCTGCAAAAGAGAATGTGTTCTCAGTCAACTTACCTGGTAAAATAACAGATAAATAAATACAAATGAATAAATAAATGTCAGGCAATCTGTGTTTCCTTAGTGCAACCAGACTGAAATGAGGGTTTTCAAGTCTATAAATAATGGTGGATTGCAAGAAAAAGTCAACGTTGGCAAAAGTTGTGTTTTGTGTTTTAAGTGTTTGCATTAAAAACCAATCTAACATCATAGACTTTCAAATGCTTCAACATGTCCATTCTGCGTTAGAGAGAGATATGGCATCAGTTAAAACGATATATAGGCCTAAGAATTTGTTTGTGGGCTTGTATTACATCTGCCGTACGCCATTTTTGCATGCATTTGTCTTTTGAAAAAAAAAAGGGAAGTTCAGTTGAATCTTTTGTCCTGCTGTTTTGCATGTTGACTTTCATGAGATCATCAGTTAAGGGAAAGTGTGACAGACAGACAAGGTTTTGCATCAAGTCACGGATGACATGTCCCCACCGGCCTGTCGGCTAAACGCAAGCGATCATTCTGATAGCACTCTACATTAAAGAACCATTTAACAGTTAAATGGTTTATGAAATTCATAATTTTAGACTAATAGTTAATTATTATTATGTTTTTTTAATTTTTTATAAATAATGAATAACTGTCAGTTAATTATTTATATAGCTTCACTATTGATTATTTGTCCATGAACTGCTGAATCTTAAACCCATGTTCAAAGGTCGTAAAGGATTTACAAGTTATTTTAGACAGATAATTATTATTTTATATGTAGTGTCTGTAATGAATCATTAATACGCTAACTCTATTATAACTGTCTATGAACTACTGTCTGTAGACCTAAAGTGTTGCCATCCATCGTCCAATACTACCAGCTCTTCACCAGCTCATAATAAATACAGTATTTTTCCTCCTCCTCCTCATCATGGTACTCTTCAGTAGGACCATTCTGTGGTTAGTTCAGTAGGACCATTCTGTGGTTAGTTCAGTAGGATCCTCCTGTGGTTAGTTCAGTAGGATCCTCCTGTGGTTAGTTCAGTAGGATCTTCCTGTGGTTAGTTCAGTAGGACCATTCTGTGGTTAGTTCAGTAGGATCCTCCTGTGGTTAGTTCAGTAGGACCATTCTGTGGTTAGTTCAGTAGGACCATTCTGTGGTTAGTTCAGTAGGATCCTCCTGTGGTTAGTTCAGTAGGACCATTCTGTGGTTAGTTCAGTAGGATCCTCCTGTGGTTAGTTCAGTAGGATCCTCCTGTGGTTAGTTCAGTAGGATCCTCCTGTGGTTAGTTCAGTAGGATCCTCCTGTGGTTAGTTCAGTAGGACCATTCTGTGGTTAGTTCAGTAGGACCATTCTGTGGTTAGTTCAGTAGGATCCTCCTGTGGTTAGTTCAGTAGGACCATTCTGTGGTTAGTTCAGTAGGATCCTCCTGTGGTTAGTTCAGTAGGACCATTCTGTGGTTAGTTCAGTAGGACCATTCTGTGGTTAGTTCAGTAGGATCCTCCTGTGGTTAGTTCAGTAGGACCATTCTGTGGTTAGTTCAGTAGGATCCTCCTGTGGTTAGTTCAGTAGGATCCTCCTGTGGTTAGTTCAGTAGGACCATTCTGTGGTTAGTTCAGTAGGACCATTCTGTGGTTAGTTCAGTAGGATCCTCCTGTGGTTAGTTCAGTAGGATCCTCCTGTGGTTAGTTCAGTAGGATCCTCCTGTGGTTAGTTCAGTAGGATCCTCCTGTGGTTAGTTCAGTAGGACCATTCTGTGGTTAGTTCAGTAGGATCCTCCTGTGGTTAGTTCAGTAGGACCATTCTGTGGTTAGTTCAGTAGGACCATTCTGTGGTTAGTTCAGTAGGATCCTCCTGTGGTTAGTTCAGTAGGACCATTCTGTGGTTAGTTCAGTAGGATCCTCCTGTGGTTAGTTCAGTAGGACCATTCTGTGGTTAGTTCAGTAGGACCATTCTGTGGTTAGTTCAGTAGGACCATTCTGTGGTTAGTTCAGTAGGATCCTCCTGTGGTTAGTTCAGTAGGACCATTCTGTGGTTAGTTCAGTAGGATCCTCCTGTGGTTATTTCAGTAGGATCCTCCTGTGGTTAGTTCAGTAGGATCCTCCTGTGGTTAGTTCAGTAGGACCATTCTGTGGTTAGTTCAGTAGGATCCTCCTGTGGTTAGTTCAGTAGGACCATTCTGTGGTTAGTTCAGTAGGACCATTCTGTGGTTAGTTCAGTAGGACCATTCTGTGGTTAGTTCAGTAGGACCATTCTGTGGTTAGTTCAGTAGGACCATTCTGTGGTTAGTTCAGTAGGATCCTCCTGTGGTTAGTTCAGTAGGATCCTCCTGTGGTTAGTTCAGTAGGATCATCCTGTGGTTAGTTCAGTAGGACCATTCTGTGGTTAGTTCAGTAGGACCATTCTGTGGTTAGTTCAGTAGGATCCTCCTGTGGTTAGTTCAGTAGGACCATTCTGTGGTTAGTTCAGTAGGATCCTCCTGTGGTTAGTTCAGTAGGACCATTCTGTGGTTAGTTCAGTAGGACCATTCTGTGGTTAGTTCAGTAGGACCATTCTGTGGTTAGTTCAGTAGGACCATTCTGTGGTTAGTTCAGTAGGATCCTCCTGTGGTTAGTTCAGTAGGACCATTCTGTGGTTAGTTCAGTAGGACCATTCTGTGGTTAGTTCAGTAGGACCATTCTGTGGTTAGTTCAGTAGGACCATTCTGTGGTTAGTTCAGTAGGATCCTCCTGTGGTTAGTTCAGTAGGACCATTCTGTGGTTAGTTCAGTAGGACCATTCTGTGGTTAGTTCAGTAGGACCATTCTGTGGTTAGTTCAGTAGGACCATTCTGTGGTTAGTTCAGTAGGATCCTCCTGTGGTTAGTTCAGTAGGACCATTCTGTGGTTAGTTCAGTAGGACCATTCTGTGGTTAGTTCAGTAGGACCATTCTGTGGTTAGTTCAGTAGGATCCTCCTGTGGTTAGTTCAGTAGGATCCTCCTGTGGTTAGTTCAGTAGGACCATTCTGTGGTTAGTTCAGTAGGATCCTCCTGTGGTTAGTTCAGTAGGACCATTCTGTGGTTAGTTCAGTAGGACCATTCTGTGGTTAGTTCAGTAGGATCCTCCTGTGGTTAGTTCAGTAGGATCCTCCTGTGGTTAGTTCAGTAGGATCCTCCTGTGGTTAGTTCAGTAGGATCCTCCTGTGGTTAGTTCAGTAGGATCCTCCTGTGGTTAGTTCAGTAGGATCCTCCTGTGGTTAGTTCAGTAGGATCCTCCTGTGGTTAGTTCAGTAGGACCATTCTGTGGTTAGTTCAGTAGGACCATTCTGTGGTTAGTTCAGTAGGATCCTCCTGTGGTTAGTTCAGTAGGATCCTCCTGTGGTTAGTTCAGTAGGATCCTCCTGTGGTTAGTTCAGTAGGATCCTCCTGTGGTTAGTTCAGTAGGACCATTCTGTGGTTAGTTCAGTAGGACCATTCTGTGGTTAGTTCAGTAGGATCCTCCTGTGGTTAGTTCAGTAGGACCATTCTGTGGTTAGTTCAGTAGGATCCTCCTGTGGTTAGTTCAGTAGGACCATTCTGTGGTTAGTTCAGTAGGACCATTCTGTGGTTAGTTCAGTAGGATCCTCCTGTGGTTAGTTCAGTAGGACCATTCTGTGGTTAGTTCAGTAGGACCATTCTGTGGTTAGTTCAGTAGGATCCTCCTGTGGTTAGTTCAGTAGGATCCTCCTGTGGTTAGTTCAGTAGGACCATTCTGTGGTTAGTTCAGTAGGACCATTCTGTGGTTAGTTCAGTAGGACCATTCTGTGGTTAGTTCAGTAGGACCATTCTGTGGTTAGTTCAGTAGGACCATTCTGTGGTTAGTTCAGTAGGACCATTCTGTGGTTAGTTCAGTAGGATCCTCCTGTGGTTAGTTCAGTAGGACCATTCTGTGGTTAGTTCAGTAGGATCCTCCTGTGGTTAGTTCAGTAGGATCCTCCTGTGGTTAGTTCAGTAGGATCCTCCTGTGGTTAGTTCAGTAGGACCATTCTGTGGTTAGTTCAGTAGGATCCTCCTGTGGTTAGTTCAGTAGGACCATTCTGTGGTTAGTTCAGTAGGACCATTCTGTGGTTAGTTCAGTAGGACCATTCTGTGGTTAGTTCAGTAGGATCCTCCTGTGGTTAGTTCAGTAGGATCCTCCTGTGGTTAGTTCAGTAGGATCCTCCTGTGGTTAGTTCAGTAGGACCATTCTGTGGTTAGTTCAGTAGGACCCTCCTGTGGTTAGTTCAGTAGGACCATTCTGTGGTTAGTTCAGTAGGATCCTCCTGTGGTTAGTTCAGTAGGACCATTCTGTGGTTAGTTCAGTAGGATCCTCCTGTGGTTAGTTCAGTAGGATCCTCCAGTGGTTAGTTCAGTAGGATCCTCCTGTGGTTAGTTCAGTAGGACCATTCTGTGGTTAGTTCAGTAGGATCCTCCTGTGGTTAGTTCAGTAGGACCATTCTGTGGTTAGTTCAGTAGGATCCTCCTGTGGGTAGTTCAGTAGGACCATTCTGTGGTTAGTTCAGTAGGATCCTCCTGTGGTTAGTTCAGTAGGATCCTGCTGTGGTTAGTTCAGTAGGACCATTCTGTGTTTAGGCCACCATTCACTACTAGAGTATTATAGCAACAGCCAGGGATTTGCATTCCATTCCAGTGTTCAATTCCATTCCATGCCAGTGTTCCATTGCATTTCATGCCAGTGTTCCATTGCATTCCATTCCAGTGTTCAATTCCATTCCATGCCAGTGTTCAATTGCATTTCATGCCAGTGTTCAATTCCATTCCATGCCAGTGTTCCATTCCATTCCATGCCAGTGTTCCAATCCATTCCATGCCAGTGTTCCAATACAGTTCCATGCCAGTGTTCCATTCCATGCCAGTGTTCCATTCCATTCCATGCCAGTGTTCAATTCCATTTCATGCCAGTGTTCCAATCCATTCCATGCCAGTGTTCCAATCCATTCCATGCCAGTGTTCCATTTCATGCCAGTGTTCCAATCCATTCCATGCCAGTGTTCCATTCCATGCCAGTGTTCCAATACAGTTCCATGCCAGTGTTCCATTTCATGCCAGTGTTCCAATCCATTCCATGCCAGTGTTCCAATCCATTCCATGCCAGTGTTCCATTTCATGCCAGTGTTCCAATCCATTCCATGCCAGTGTTCCATTCCATGCCAGTGTTCCAATACAGTTCCATGCCAGTGTTCCATTTCATGCCAGTGTTCCAATCCATTTCATGCCAGTGTTCCAATCCATTCCATGCCAGTGTTCCAATCCATTCCATGCCAGTGTTCCAATCCATTCCATGCCAGTGTTCCATTCCATGCCAGTGTTCCAATACAGTTCCATGCCAGTGTTCCATTTCATGCCAGTGTTCCAATCCATTTCATGCCAGTGTTCCAATCCATTCCATGCCAGTGTTCCAATCCATTCCATGCCAGTGTTCCATTCCATGCCAGTGTTCCAATACAGTTCCATGCCAGTGTTCCATTTCATGCCAGTGTTCCAATCCATTTCATGCCAGTGTTCCAATCCATTCCTTGCCAGTGTTCCATTCCAGCTCTATTCCAGTTCCTTGCCAGTGTTCCATTCCAGCTCTATTCCAGTTCCTTGCCAGTGTTGTCTGCAGCACTCTGCACTTTGTAGTGTAGTGTGCTTGTGTTTAGATAGTCAAAATCCTAGATCCCACATTCCCTGACAGAGGCAGAGCTATCATGCTCAGTCATCATCCTCTCTCTCTGTCTCACAGAAGGCCTTATCCTCCCCTTCCTCTATAAATGCAAGCCAACGCAAAGCGTAAGATTAGGCTCCCCTGACCTTTAACAGTGCTGATAGCAGCCGCGGCGAATGTCAGGGAACTCACAGCCGACACCAAACAAGGCTACTTCCCAAATGGCACCCTGTTCCCTGCATAGTGCACCTAGAGCCCATAGGGTCTGGTCAACACTAGTTTACCATATAGGGAGTAGGGTGCCATTGGGAACGCATCCATGCTTAGTTCACAGCACACAGCTAGATTACAGATCTCTGTGATAGCAGGCAAAGAAATTATTATCGGAAACTGACGTGATAATTACAGACGGTTGGAAAAAGGTTATCGTTTAACACAGAAAGAGCCTCGATGCTCCAGGAAAGCAGGCCTACTGCACCAAGCAGAGCAATCATAGATTATGTCTAGATCATAGACTGTCTGTGTCCCAAATGACACCCCTTTTCCCCTATAAAGTGCACTACTTTAGACCAGGGCCCACTTTGGTGCAAAGTAGTGCACTGCAGATGTTAGCTCTTAATTTGATCCCCCTGCTGTAGCAGGAAACGCAAACTTCTGGTGTATTCCAGGTTTAAAAAGGCGTCTTAAATGTGTCATTTACACTTTAAAATTTCAGACTTGATTTACCGTAAAAAAAAATGCATCAACCCCTACAAAAATGTCATTATAATCCACATAAGTCACATTTCCTGTTGCTGCAGGAATATTTTCCTGATGTGATAAACTGGTCAAATTAAGATCCTACACAGGATAAGGGTGCCACTTGGGATGTAGACTCGAAATGCTTCTAGGGGACTACTATGGACAAAACTCTCCCTACTACATAACCCTGTCTCTGACCAGTAGGCTGTTGAAGAACAAACTCTGTCTCTGACCAGTAGGCTGTTGAAGAACAAACCCTGTCTCTGACCAGTAGGCTGTTGAAGAACAAACCCTGTCTCTGACCAGTAGGCTGTTGAAGAACAAACCCTGTCTCTGACCAGTAGGCTGTTGAAGAACAAACCCTGTCTCTGACCAGTAGGCTGTTGAAGAACAAACCCTGTCTCTGACCAGTAGGCTGTTGAAGAACAAACCCTGTCTCTGACCAGTAGGCTGTTGAAGAACAGAATCATAATCCACAGTGGTATAAAGTACTTAAGTAAAACTACTTTAAAGTACTACTTAAGTCGTTTTTGGGAGTATCTGTACTCTACTATTTATATTTTGGACAACTTTTACTTCACTACTACTTTTTACTGAATAAATTTCCCCTGACACCCAAAAGTACTAGTTACATTTTGAATGCTTAGCAGGACAGGAACATGGCCCAATTCACACACTTATCAAGAGAATGTCCCTGGTCATCCCTACTAGCCTCTGATCTGGAGGACTCACTAAACAGAGAACATCCCTGGTCCTCCCTACTGACTCTGATCTGGTGGACTCACTAAACAGAGAACTTCCCTGGTCATCCCTACTGCCTCTGATCTGGTGGACTCACTAAACAGAGAACTTCCCTGGTCATCCCTACTGCCTCTGATCTGGAGGACTCACTAAACAGAGAACATCCCTGGTGATCCATACTGACTCTCGTCTGGAGGACTCACTAAACAGAGAACATCCCTGGTCATCCCTATTGCCCCTGGGCTGGAGGACTCACTAAACAGAGAACGTCCCTGGTCATCCCTACTGCCTCTGATCTGGAGGACTCACTAAACAGAGAACATCCCTGGTCATACCTACTAGACTCTGATCTGGAGGACTCACTAAACAGAGAACATCACTGGTCATCCCTACTGTCTCTGATCTGGAGGACTCACTAAACAGAGAACATCCCTGGTCATCCCTACTGCCTCTGATCTGGAGGACTCACTAAACAGAGAACATCCCTGGTCATCCCTACTGCCTCTGATCTGGAGGACTCACTAAACAGAGAACATCCCTGGTCATCCCTACTGCCTCTGATCTGGAGGACTCACTAAACAGAGAACATCCCTGGTCATCCCTACTAGCCTGTGATCTGGAGGACTCACTAAACACAATTGCTTAATTTATAAATGAGGCCTGAGTGTTGGAGCGTGCCCCTGGCTATCCGTAAATACATTTAAAAAATACAATTGTGCCTCTGGTTTGCTTAATATAAGGTATTTGAAATGATTTATACTTTTACTTTTGATGCTTAAATATATTTAAAACCAAATACTTTTAGATTTTTACTCAAGTAGTATTTTACTGGGTGACTTTCACCTCTATATCTTACATTTACTCAAGTGTGACAATTGGATACTTTTTCCACCACTGATCATCCGCCATGTTTTGTCTCTCCAAAAGGTTCCTGAGAAAAAGGCCTGTAAAGTTTAAAGATAAAACGGCTAGAAAATGAGTTCTCTATGCAATATACATTAAAGACAGAAGTGTGTTTAATGTCAAATTAATCGTAGGATTTGTTGTGATTAAACACAATTGATGGCAAATTCAGAATTTGCTCAAATGGAGATGTAATTTAAGATTTTTTTATACAAAATGTTATTGTATTTGTTATGGTATGTGGATAATATACGAATTATATATAATATAATAATATAATATCATGTACAGTACGGTATATGGATAATATATAGATAAAATATAATATAATGTACATTATGGAATATGGATAATATATAGATAATATATAATATAATGTACATTATGGATTATGGATAATATATAGATAAAATAATGTACAGTATGGTACATGGTCTGTTATTATTATTATTGGGATAGTATCGACATGCATGCTACGGAATCCACACTTAAATTGCTGGATACTACTTATCATTGCGCACTCAGGTTTATTACGGGTGTTAGCTACAGAACTCAACACTGTGTTTTATATCATAATGTGGGTTGGACTTCGCTGTCCGTGAGACGAGAACGACGTGCTCTCGTGTTTGTCTATAAAGCACTTCTGAATAAACTACCTTCTTATTTATCATCACTCATCAATATTAGAATTATAATTCCTAAAACCAGGTCTCAAGCTTGGATTACACTTGAGGCCCATGTGATCTCCACAGAGTTGGGTATGGATTCCACTTGATGCCCATGTGATCTCCACATAGTTGGGCATGGATTCCACTTGATGCCCATGTGATCTCCACAGAGTTGGGTATGGATTCCACTTGATGCCTATGTGATCTCCACAGAGTTGGGTATGGATTCCACTTGATGCCCATGTGATCTCCACATAGTTGGGCATGGATTCCACTTGAGGCCCATGTGATCTCCACAGAGTTGGGTATGGATTCCACTTGAGGCCCATGTGATCTCCACAGAGTTGGGTATGGATTACACTTGATGCCCATGTGATCTCCACAGAGTTGGGTATGGATTCCACTTGATGCCCATGTGATCTCCACAGAGTTGGGTATGGATTCCACTTGAGGCCCATGTGATCTCCACAGAGTTGGGTATGGATTCCACTTGAGGCCCATGTGATCTCCACAGAGTTGGGTATGGATTCCACTTGATGCCCATGTGATCTCCACAGAGTTGGGTATGGATTCCACTTGAGGCCCATGTGATCTCCACAGAGTTGGGTATGGATTCCACTTGAGGCCCATGTGATTTCCACAGAGTTGGGTATGGATTCCACTTGAGGCCCATGTGATCTCCACAGAGTTGGGTATGGATTCCACTTGAGGCCCATGTGATCTCCACAGAGTTGGGTATGGATTACACTTGAGGCCCATGTGATCTCCACAGAGTTGGGTATGGATTCCACTTGAGGCCCATGTGATTTCCA
This sequence comes from Oncorhynchus mykiss, assembly GCF_057628025.1. Classification (NCBI taxonomy): domain Eukaryota; kingdom Metazoa; phylum Chordata; class Actinopteri; order Salmoniformes; family Salmonidae; genus Oncorhynchus; species Oncorhynchus mykiss. The sequence continues at coordinate 3,816,943 of NC_143022.1, forward strand.
CAGAGTTGGGTATGGATTCCACTTGAGGCCCATGTGATCTCCACAGAGTTGGGTATGGATTCCACTTGAGGCCCGTGTGATCTCCACAGAGTTGGGTATGGATTACACTTGAGGCCCATGTGATCTCCACAGAGTTGGGTATGGATTCCACTTGAGGCCCATGTGATCTCCACAGAGTTGGGTATGGATTCCACTTGAGGCCCATGTGATTTCCACAGAGTTGGGTATGGATTCCACTTGAGGCCCATGTGATCTCCACAGAGTTGGGTATGGATTCCACTTGAGGCCCATGTGATCTCCACAGAGTTGGGTATGGATTACACTTGAGGCCCATGTGATCTCCACAGAGTTGGGTATGGATTCCACTTGAGGCCCATGTGATCTCCACAGAGTTGGGTATGGATTCCACTTGAGGCCCATGTGATTTCCACAGAGTTGGGTATGGATTCCACTTGAGGCCCATGTGATCTCCACAGAGTTGGGTATGGATTCCACTTGAGGCCCATGTGATCTCCACAGAGTTGGGTATGGATTACACATGAGGCCCATGTGATTTCCCCAGAGTTGGGTATGGCTGCCTTTTTACACTCCTTGCCTATGGAATAGCCTGCAGACTAAACTTCAACTTGAGACTCTTGTCCCCCTGTCGCTCATTTTAAATATTTATTGGAGGATTTTTATTTTTGTATTGCTTGCAACTGTTTCGGGTAATGCAAGTTCTTGTGCTGTTAGGGGAATAACCTGTCAGGGGAATAACCTGTTGGGGGAATAATCTGTTAGGGGAATAACCTGTTAGTAGAATAACCTGTTAGGAGAATAACCTGTTAGGGGAATAACCTGTTAGGGGAATAACCTGTTAGGAGAATAACCTGTTAGGGGAATAACCTGTTAGGGGAATGACCTGTTAGTAGAATAACCTGTTAGGGGAATAACCTGTTAGGGGAATAACCTGTAATCTGCTGCTGTATTTGTTGGTGTTATCTGTGATCGTTTTGTCTTGTTTAGTTTTTTAATCATTGGACCTAAACTGTATGTGTAAACATGTGTACGCAGGGCCCAGCTGTAACAGAGACCTTGGTCTCAGGCTGTGATCCTTGTTGAAATAAAGGTATAATAATAAAAATATGGATAATATATAATATACAGTATGGTATATGGGATAATATATAATGTACAGTATGGTATAGGGGATAATATATAGAAATTGTATGGACAATATATGGTCAACATATGGATAATGTATGGCTAATATATGGATAATATATGAATATTGTATGGACAAGATAGGGATAATATATGGATAATGTGTAAATAATGTATGGATAATGCATGGATAATGTTTGAATAATGTGTGGATAATGCATGGATAATGTTCGAATAATGTATGGATAATGCATGGATAATGTGTGGATAATGTATGGATAATGTATGGATAATGTACGGATAATGTACAGATAATGTGTGGGTAATGTGTGGATAATGTGTGGATAATGTATGGATAATGTATGGATAATGTATGGATAATGTGTGGATAATAGTTGGATAATGTATGGATAATGTGTGGATAATGTGTGGATAATAGTTGAATAATGTATGGATAATGTGTGGATAATGTGTGGATAAAGTGTGGATAATGGTTGAATAATGTATGGATAATGTATGGATAAGGTGTGGATAATGTGTGGATAATGTGTGGATAATAGTTGAATAATGTATGGATAATGTGTGGATAATGTGTGGATAAAGTGTGGATAATGGTTGAATAATGTATGGATAATGTATGGATAAGGTGTGGATAATGTGTGGATAATGTGTGGATAATGTGTGGATAATGTATGAATAATGTGTGGATAATGTATGGATAATGTATGGATAATGTATGGATCATGTGTGGATAATGTGTGGATAATGTGTGGATAATGTATGTATTAACAACCAATTAGTGTCCAGGATCTAAACTAACCATTTTATAATATATGGATCATGTATGGATAATGCAAGACTCAACAGGCATTGCACCACCTCCTAAAGTAAGTGACCTTTGACCTGTTGTGATATTTTCATTAGTGTGTCAAGTGGTTGAGAGGTTTAATCTGCTGCTCCTTGATCAGAACATTATCCCCCGAATGATGGGATCTCACTGAAGCTCAGCTCAACGGTAATTTAACGTTAGCCAGTGGGTCCCACGACAACGCATTATTCTGGCTGTTAATTAATAATGCAGACATTTCACTGCCCCGAGGAACGTCCAGGACAGACACATCTCTGCCTGTGAACTTCTGTGTAAATAAAATGGTTTATCATGAAGTAGAGTTGTTTTTATTCCTTTCCGTTTTATCTGGTCAATGTTATACAAAATGATACTCAGAAAACTGCCTCATTTCTTGATTTGTTGTCCACTAGCTGAATAATTTTTTTTTTTTAAATTGTGTAGTTTTGTTTGGATTTTCAGACTTCTCAACGTGGCTGGTCGTCTATGATGCTGCTCTACACCAACAGGGACGATTGGTCATATAGATCTACTCAAAGACCCTCAGAAAGTCAATGTAAAGTCAACGTAAAGTCAACGTAAAGTCAATGTAAAGTCAATGTAAAGTCAACGTAAAATCAACGTAAAGTCAATGTAAAATCAATGCAAAGTCAATGTAAAGTCAATGTAAAGTCAATGTAAAATCAATGCAAAGTCAATGTAAAGTCAATGTAAAATCAATGTAAAGTCAATGTAAAATAAATGCAAAGTCAATGTAAAGTCAATGTAAAGTCAATGTAAAATCAATGCAAAGTCAATGTAAAATAAATGCAAAGTCAATGTAAAGTCAATGTAAAGTCAATGTAAAATAAATGCAAAGTCAATGTAAAGTCAATGTAAAGTCAATGTAAAATCAATGCAAAGTCAATGTAAAATCAATGCAAAGTCAATGTAAAATCAATGTAAAGTGAATGTAAAATCAAAGTAAAGTCAATGTAAAATCAGTGCAAATTCAATGTTAAATCAATGTAAAGTCAATGTAAAATCAATGCAAATTCAATGTTAAATCAATGTAAAGTCAATGTAAAATCAATGCAAATTCAATGTTAAATCAATGTAAAGTCAATGTAAAATCAATGCAAAGTCAATGTAAAATCAATGTAAAGTGAATGTAAAATCAATGCAAATTCAATGTTAAATCAATGTAAAGTCAATGTAAAATCAATGCAAATTCAATGTTAAATCAATGTAAAGTCAATGTAAAGTCAATGTAAAGTCAATGTAAAGTGAATGTAAAATCAACGTAAAGTAAATGTAAAATCAATGTAAAGTCAATGTAAAATCAATGCAAATTCAATGTTAAATCAATGTAAAGTCAATGTAAAATCAATGCAAAGTCAATGTAAAATCAATGCAAAGTCAATGTAAAGTGAATGTAAAATCAACGTAAAATCAACGTAAAGTTAATGTAAAGCCCTACACTAAAAACATCAACCAACATGCTGGGACGTGGAACTGCAGCTCTGGGGATTAGGACGATAAATCAAAAGAGTTGACATGTGTTATGTTGACACCCATCAACAAACATAAAAGGATCAAAACCTTTCACTTGACGTATTAGGACCCATCTGACCCCACAAAGCCACAAGGCCAAACACCACTTCATTCCTAAGCTCACATTCATTTTGTAATATTTCTGAGCCATCAAGCTTTTTTTTCCCCCCAAGATCATCATGCTTTGAAATACAGACGCATTCAGAATACTGCTTACCGGACAGCTTTTAAACTTCAACAGAGAAGAGGATTCATTTGAGGAAACTATATTATTTGTGTTGATAGTTTCTGGGTGAAAGTGCTCTCTCCAGCAGATCGGATGGGGGTTCTGTATGATCTGTACTGGAAACGATGTGATAATACCCATAATGTTAATGTTGTAAAAGTCACATTAATACTGGTTGTGTTTTCTTGAATTACTGACCAATTTCATCTCAAACTGTCGATCGTCTGCCCTTCCCTGCTCTGTGTTGCCTGACCTCTGCCCTGTGCTGCCTGCCTGACCTCTGCCCTGTGCTGCCTGACCTCTGCCCTGTGCTGCCTGACTGACCTCTGCCCTGCCCTGTGCTGCCTGCCTGACCCCTGCCCTGCCCTGTGCTGTCTGCCTGTCCTCTGCCCTGTGCTGCCTGTCCTCTGCCCTGTCCTGTGCTGCCTGCCTGACCTCTGACCTGCCCTGTGCTGTCTGCCTGTCCTCTGCCCTGTGCTGCCTGTCCTCTGCCCTGCCCTGTGCTGCCTGCCTGTCCTCTGCCCTGCCCCATGTAGTGATAGTACCAGGCTGTAGTGATGTAATGACCCCCCCCGACAGACCAGTTATAAAGAGCAATATCCAGTTCCAGGGTTGAGATCAGCTTAGGTAGATTAAGGCTCTAGGACACTGCCGTGTTGGTTGTATAAAAGCCGTGTTGATAAACAATGTGTTGTTGCTGTATATGAAATGAAAGACTGTAATCTGGCAGATGGCCTGGGGGTCCAAGAGAGAGCTGCTCCATATTACAGGCAATGCTAGTCCAGGGTTTAGGCTTCCTGTGACTTAATGGGATTTCAGATTCCTACTCATTCTAACGAGAGAGAGAGAGAGAGAGAAGAGAGAGAGAGAGAGAGAGAGAGAAGAGAGAGAGAGAGAGAGAGAGAGAGAGAGAGAGAGAAAAGTGGGATTATTGCATAGGCTGTTTAATCTTTTTTTTTCTGTAAAATGGAGCTGGCCCTGTGGTTTTAGCATTCGTGGGAAGTGGAGCGACCGAGGGAGTGTCGACCGCCCGACCGCCCGCCCGACCAAGCGCTACATTCAATGAACGCTAGAGTGCAGGCAGCCCATCAGCTGAGAGTGCCAACGATGCCCTGTGGAGCGTTTCTCTAACGTGCATCGCGCTCAGTCAACTCGACTCACTTCAACCTATCTGCCGCGCCTCCTTTCTACAGTAGAACCACTACCATCCTGTCAGGGAAAGCTTCCCAAGGTTTCACTAACTCCGCTCAGCCTCGCCAGCCAGACGATCGCCAGCCAGACAAACGAGACACGAAGCCTTTCCTTCTGCCACCAGGACAGACAGCTGTGTCCTCCGAGCCCTAGATGCCACTCAGCAAGGTTTGAGCCCCAATCTTACATTCCGTTTAGTTTCTGCATGATCCAAGCCTTTTGCCGCTGCGCTTTCAGAGCATCATCCCGCTTTGCCTCTCGCTGAACCCAGGATATCTTCTCCTCCTCAGCACAACAGCTAACTGAGCTCTGTGGCTGAGAGACTAGCAGTCCTGTCTGGTTCTGTCCGGTCCGGACCTGTCGTGTCTTGTCTCTCTATAGACATTCGAACTCAGACCTTCTTCAAGTTCCAGAACTCGGCCAGCCCAAGGTTCTGAAGTCAGCAATAAACACCTTCTCTTCTGATTGACACCTCATCTCAGTTCCCAGCATGCCTCACTCCTTCCAGCAGAAGCAAGGTGAGAAGCCTTCCTCTAGTCGTTTGGTGTAATATCTCCTTTCTGCTGACATCTAAATGATTTACTTAGGATCTAATTGTGTAGTCTAATTGGCACTTAT